>NW_021316483.1:0-1593 GCF_002162155.2 Triticum dicoccoides | reverse complement strand
AGTTGGGCGTCTGAGCGACTCCACATAAAGGGCTTTAAAAGAAATGCCACAGTCGGGCGTCTGAGCGACACCACATAAAGGGCTTTAGAAGAAATGCCACAGTCGGGCGTCTGAGCGACACCACATAAAAGGGCTTTAGGAGAAATGCCACAGTCGGGCGTCTGAGCGACACCACATAAAGGGCTTTAAAAGAAATAATCTTAATGAATATCCCGGAGGTAGAACCATCCCAGAGATACTCGGTAATAACAATAATATCACGGGTTAGTCAACAATAATAATAATCATAGATATCACAAGTCACGAGTAGTAATTCCATTTCTGGTTAACCGTTTCACCTCCGAAGACCGACACTAAGACCGATACCTGGCCCATCCTAGACTGTAATCCTTAACCATGGACACGGCTATTCGAATAGGTTTAATATCTCTGCAGAGAGTGTACTCTTTACCCACGAGTAACGGATTCCTTTAGTCCATCGGACTAATTCCGTCTATGGTCTTTTAATTGAAACACACCTGACTTGCACACACCAGCTTTCACTCGTGTCTGGAATCACCCATGACACCTGTTAAGCAAAACTCTAAGTGGGGAGGCTACAACCTCGCGTAGCATGGGATCAAATTTCTATCGCGCGCTCTAAGCGGTGCCCCCCTCTCGGTCCCAACCGGATACACCCATGCCCCCGGACCAGGTGGCATGCCTACCGGCTACAACCGGTATCTTCCACCATGGATTATCTGTACGGTGTGTGCCAAGACAAGGGTTAACAACTTACTGAACCATACCCCACCTACGGTAGGGACCAGTGGCAGTACGAAAACAAGTATGGGGGTTACCGGAACAAGACTCGATCTATGGCCGACTCAGGAGGCTTATGAGTTCCCTGCATGACATGTATAACAAAAATATTTCAACCGAAGAAATCACCACTCAATGTACCTTACCATGCCATACCGGACATAACCGTCCCGACGGGGACCGGCGACAAGCTCACGCCTACCCAAGGCCGAGGCTTTCCCGGATTCCTTTCCGGCATGCATGCAAGGCACATGAGGAGGATTACCATCACAATAATATTCATTTCCAACAGCAAGGAAATCACTGATATGCTTCCATGCAAATGATCATGTCACATGAAATAACAAGTCCTCCGAAGTAAGGTGGTGTTATAAACGTGTCAAATAACACACCACAAACATTATGCCAGGGTTCAGAATGCTTGCCTTCATGGTGTGGAGAGGTGGGGGTGCTCTCCAAAATTTTTGAAAGCTTCTTTCTCTCCCAAAAATCCTATCTTCAAGAATATGCAAATAACACCTATTTCAAAAACAGTACAAAAAAGTTGTTTGGAAAATATTCAAATAAATCTTAAAATAAACTAGACAATATTTGAGAGATGTAGGAAAAAGAATTAATTCATTTGGAGTTATATTTAAAAAGTTATAGCCAGTCAAAGTTCTGGTCAAATCTGTTATTTAAATTAAAACAGAAAAGAAAACGTTTCGGAGGGGAATACGCTTTCGGAGCGGGGAAAACGTACTAGGCGGATTACGTCTTCACTTAATCCCACGTGGACAGGCACGGGGTCGC
>NW_021316482.1:0-1778 GCF_002162155.2 Triticum dicoccoides | reverse complement strand
AACTGCTTCCGGTTGCATTGAGGGGGCTTCTATCGGAAAACGTCCGATTAGCCATTGTGAAGCTATGTGCGTTCCTCAATGCAATCTCTCAGAAGGTGATCGATCCAGAAATCATACCAAGGCTAAGGAGTGATGTGGTGCAATGTCTTGTCAGTTTCGAGCTGGTGTTCCCAGCATCCTTCTTCAATATCATGACGCACGTCCTAGTTCATCTAGTTGATGAGATTGTCATTCTGGGCCCCGTATTTCTACACAATATGTACCCCTTTGAGAGGTTCATGGGAGTCCTAAATAAATATGTCCGTAACCGCGTTAGGCCATAAGGAAGCATCTCCATGGGCCATCAAATAGAGGATGTCATTGGGTTTTGTGTTGACTTCATTCCTGGCCTTAAGAAGATAGGTCTCCCTAAATCGCGGTATGAGGGGAGACTGACTGGAAAAGGCATGCTTGGAGGGGAGACAATAATATGCAGGGATGGATATTCTTGGTCTCAAGCACACTACACAGTTCTACAGAACTCTACCTTGGTGACCCATTATGTCAATGAACACAAGAACAGTCTGCGCTCCAAACACCCGGAGCAGTGCGGCGACTGGATTACTTGTGAACACATTGGGACTTTCAGCAGTTGGTTGGAAACACGTCTCAGAGGTGAAAACACTGTTTGTGAGGAGTTGTATTCGTTGTCCAGGGGACCATCTTCGACTGTAATGATTTGGAAAGGATACGAGATAAATGGGAATACATTTTACACGATCGCCCAAGATCAAAAGAGCACCAACCAAAACAGCGGTGTCCGCTTTGATGCATCCACCGAGAGGGGAAAGGACACATATTATGGTTACATAGTGGACATATGGGAACTTGACTACGGAGTAGATTTTAAGGTCCCTTTGTTTAAATGCAACTGGGTCAATCTGTCAGGAGGCGGGGTACAGGTAGACCCACAGTACGGAATGACAACAGTGGATCTGAACAATCTTGGGTACACTGACAAACCTTTCGTCCTAGCCAATGATGTGGCACAGGTTATCTATGTGAAGGACATGTCTATCAGACCGAGAAAAAGAAAAAATAAGGAAGCGAATACATCATACGATGAGCCAAAGCGCCACATAGTTCTTTCAGGAAAAAGGGACATCATGGGAGTGGAGGGCAAGATAGACATGTCCGAAGATTATGAAAAGTTTCATGAAATTCCTCCTTTCAAAGTCAAGGCTGACCCAAGCATCCTGATAAATGATGAAGATTATCCATGGTTACGGTGCAATAAGGCAAGGACACAACTGAAGAAAAAGTGAAGACTTTGTCCACAACTATTATGATGATACCATGCTAACTTTCAACCTTTTCGTAGTTCATTTGAAATGCCTATTGTAACAGACAAGTTTCCATATGAAATCCTGATACTTCGAAAGAGATTGTCCGTTTTGTACATGAAGTGCATCCAGTTTTTGCCGTAACCCACTCAACTTTCTTGCACATGCTATGTGGATGAAATGATGATACCATGCCAACTTCCAACCTTTTCAGAGTACATTTGAAATGCTTTTCAATTTCAGGGTCTTATAGCTCAAAATAATCAGTAAATGCATGAAAAATAACAAATGAAGTCAGAAAGGGTTGAAAATTGATGATGTGGCTTTGAATGGTGCATTTTGAACACACACAAAGTCAGGAGTTCAAATAAGTTTTAAAAAATGAAATCCTTGTGTAATAGATGAGTTTCCGTATGAAACCCTGATACTTCGAAAGAGATTGTCCATTTTGTACAC
>NW_021316481.1:0-1904 GCF_002162155.2 Triticum dicoccoides | reverse complement strand
TTCTCTGTAAATCAAGCCTCCTAGATCCTACCCTAATTAATTCGTGATACACATGGTTTGATATTATAAACAAGACGGAGAAGCCTCCTCTCCCTAGCGTTGACGCTAGACTCTTGCACATTTGCTTGCTATTGGTCAACACTACATGATGGATTGTAGTGCGAGGCTCGATTAGTACGTGCGCCCAACCTTCAGCGATGTACTCGGTAGACGAGTCCTGCTACTGCTAGCTTTGGCAGAGCCTCGCCACGACCAGGTGCTTCCGTACAGCTCAATAGGCCAGCAAATCAGAATATTTATACACACATATTGAGGTATGTAATCTGTTGTGCACAATCTAATGTACAATATGAATTTTAGTCCTACAATATCAACACAGGAACGTCCATACTGGTTTAAATGTATGCATGAGGGTGTGATTATTTTGTTTGTTTGAAGGTCCTTTCTGCAGGTTTCTAGCTGTGGTTTGTTCTTGTGTTTTGGCGCGTACGTGTGTGTGGTTCGCTTTGTATCCTTCAGTGAGTTGCCTATATTTTTTTCCCACATAAATTTATTTTTGTTTTGTTTTGGAATTCGATACTACTACCTCCGTCTGAACTTATTAGTCACGCTTGTATTTTGTGCAAAGTTTGACCTTTGATTTAATTTTAAAAAGTAAGTTACATACGACAAAAATAGTACCATTGAAATTTTTTAAAGGTGAATCCAACAATATAAGTTTTATGACCTACTATTTATATTTTGTTAGTCAAATCTATAGTTAAAGTGGGGCACGAAATACAAAAGGGACCAATAAATCAGAACGGATGTAGTACTTTGTCGATGTACACAATATATATAGGCAACTGGAGTTTCCTCTTAGCAAAGCATGGACATTCACAACACGACCACAATCAGGGATGGGGAGAAGGAGAATATGCGGCGGCATGGGTGGATTGCCACGCAGACATAAAGAACGTGGGTTGGTGTGAAGAGGTTCTTGAACCATAAATATTGAATTAGACGCATCTGAAGTGTTTTTTCTCCCGGTGCAACGCACGGGCATGTTTCCTAGTCTATCCCTAATAATAATAATAATAATAATAATAATATAATAATAATCTTTCCCTACTAATAAAGCACGGAGTGCTTCTGGTCGTCCGTCGTCGCTATCGATTTTGCATAAAAGTCCTTCAGTTTATTCGAATTCAACCCGCAGTCCCTGTTTAAGTGGATCTGGAAAAACGCTTTAATTTTGCACAAAGGACCCTATGTTTTGGTATATTCAAAACGCGGTCCTTTTTACATGGGCGGCGCGACTGGAGCTTGCAGGGGGCGGATCCGCGCACGGCGGGGGCTTGGAGGCGGATCCGGAGGTGGGCGGCGCCGCGGGGGGCGAGGAAGGCCGGAGCGCGGCTTCCCGGGCGGATCCATGGCAGAGAAGAGACTGGGTGGTGAGGTTGAGAAGAAGGGAGAAAAGTGGGGCGGTGCGGTGACCCACGCAGGAGCTCGCCGGAGCCGGGTGACGATGGACGGGCGCGGGAGACAGAAGGATCCGGCGCGGCGGCGCGCACTCCTTGTAGTTGGAGGCGGGCCTTCATGGCCGCGGCGCCCCTCCCCCCGCGACAGCTCAGGCAGCGGTCAGATCCGCCCTCCCTCCCTCCCTCACTCCTCGCACTGGAAGACCTAGCCGCTGGGCCATGGTGACCGACGGCGATGATGACGGTGGTGGCTACCTCGACGATGGATAAAATCCGCTCCGCCCCTCCTCTTATCCGTCGACGACCGCTTGAATCCCGAGAGGAGAGGAGAGGAGTGGGAGATCCATGGCGGCGGAAAGATCCGCGCCTGGATCGGACCTGCTCGTCAAGGAGACCCACGCCATGGAGCTGCTCGTCAATGTTCCACCCTGGTGAGTGTCGATG
>NW_021316480.1:0-1313 GCF_002162155.2 Triticum dicoccoides | reverse complement strand
ATCTTTCTTGATCTTAAATTCTCACTTGAG
This sequence comes from Triticum dicoccoides, assembly GCF_002162155.2. NCBI lineage: Eukaryota > Viridiplantae > Streptophyta > Magnoliopsida > Poales > Poaceae > Triticum > Triticum dicoccoides. The sequence continues at coordinate 1,283 of NW_021316480.1, read as the reverse complement.
ATCCATGGTTTTTTAATTGTTGAGAAGATCCACAAGCTCCCATGTATTATTGTCGTGTCGACTCCAACTGTTCTTCCATATCATGATGTCAACACTACTTCGTATTTGCATCATCGCAAAGCGCCTTGGAATCGCCCCACCGCCGCCATCCCTGGAACGTGTGCGGGCTTCGCCGGCAGTCCCTCCGGCTACGGCAAGGGGGAGAAGGGGTGGCTAGTGGTGACGGTGAGTAGGGTTTCCCCCGTGTCACCAGAGAAGGGCGAAGCGGGGGCCCTTCTATTTTAATCTTTACATGAAATACTAGATAGACGTATTTTAGAGTGTCGATTGACTCATTTTGCTCAGTATGTAGTCCATATCGAAATTGTTGGGGAACACAGTATTTCAAAAAAATTCCTACTATCACTCAAGATCTATCTAGGAGATGCATAGCAACGAGAGGGGAGAGTGTGTCTACGTACCCTCATAGACCAAAAGCAGAAGTGTTCAGTAACGCGGTTGATGTAGTCGAACGTCTTCGCGATCCAACCGATCAAGTACCGAACGCACGGCACCTCCGTGATCTGCACACATTCAGCTCAGTGACGTCCCTCGTCCTCTTGATCTAGCTGAGGCCGAGTGTCGGTCTCAAAACCGGTGGATCTCAGGTAGGGGGTCCCGAACTGTGCGTCTAAAGCGGGTGGTAACAGGAGGTAGGGGACACGATGTTTTACCCAGGTTCGAGCCCTCTTGATGGAGGTAAAACCCTACGTCCTGCTTGATTTATTCTTGATGATATGGGTATTACAATAGTTGATCTACCACGAGATCGGAGAGGCTAAACCCTAGAAGGTAGCCTATGGTATGATTGTATGTTGTCCTACGGACTAAACCCTCCGGTTTATATAGACACCGGAGGGGGCTAGAATTACACAAGGTCGGTTACAAAGGAGGAGATATACATATCCGTATTTCCTAGCTTGCCTTCAACGCCAAGTAGAGTCCCATCCGGACACGGGACGAAGTCTTCAATCTTGTATCTTCATAGTCCAACAGTCCGGCCAAAGGATATAGTCTAGCTGTCCGGAGACCCCGTAATCCAGGACTCCCTCAGTAGCCCCTGAACCAGGCTTCAATGACGATGAGTCCGGCGCTCAGTGTTGTCTTCGGCATTGCAAGGTGGGTTCCTCCTCCGGATATACCACAGAAGAGTTCAAATAAAGGATAGTGTCCGACCCTGCAAATTAAGTTCCTAATACCACTGTAGAGAGAATAATATTTCCACAGATCTAATCTGCTGACAC
>NW_021316479.1:0-1159 GCF_002162155.2 Triticum dicoccoides | reverse complement strand
GGTAGGATTTTTATAACTTAGGCGAGCACGAGGCTGCAGCTAAGCCTCCGAGTGGAAGGCTGGCTTACCACTCGGCAGGATTTTCACAACTTAGGCGAGTGCTTGGACTGCAGCTAAGCCCCCGAGTGAGAGGGTTGCTCTTCACTCGGTAGGATTTTTATAACTTAGGCGAGCACGAGGCTGCAGCTAAGCCTTCGAGTGGAAGGCTGGCTTACCACTCGGTAGGATTTTCACAACTTAGGCGAGTGCTTGGACTGCAGCTAAGCCCCCGAGTGAGAGGGTTGCTCTTCACTCGGTAGGATTTTTATAACTTAGGCGAGCACGAGGCTGCAGCTAAGCCTCCGAGTGGAAGGCTGGCCTACCACTCGGTAGGATTTTGATAACTTAGGCGAAACGGATTCGCAGCTAAGCCTCCGAGTGGGAGTCTGGCTCACCACTCGGTAGGATTTTTACAAACTTAGGCGAAACGGATTCGCAGCTAAGTCACCCACTGAGGGGAATTTCATTGGACAAAAAATAAAAAGTGACAGATATTATGGAGGAATTATGACGCTTATTATTTTGAGGTCCATGAACTACAGAAGTATTTTATTGCAACTCATCCGAGTGATAAAGCTTAAGTGTAAAACGGGCGGAGTAGCTCCGCGTTCCAAGCTCGGGGTTCGTCGATATTATGTTCGACGTTGTAAAGACGGTACGCCCCGTTGTGGAGAACCTTGGTGACGATGAAGGGGCCTTCCCAAGAAGGAGCAAGCTTGTGTGGTTTGTGCTGATCCACTCGGAGAACCAAATCCCCTTCCTGGAAGGCTCGACCTCTCACGTTTCGGGCGTGGAAACGCCGCAGATCTTGTTGGTAGATGGTCGACCGGATCAGAGCCATCTCCCTTTCTTCCTCTAAAAGGTCGACTGCGTCCTGCCGCGCTTGTTCAGCTTCTGCTTCGTTGTAGATTTCAACTCGAGGGGCATTGTGGAGAAGATCACTCGGCAAGACTGCTTCAGCTCCATAGACCAAGAAGAATGGAGTTCTTCCGGTCGACCGATTAGGCGTGGTCCGTAGTCCCCAGAGTACAGATGGAAGTTCGTCGACCCAAGCTCCAGCCGCGTGTTTGAGATCACGCATCAGTCGAGGCTTCAGTCCCTTGAGAATCAGTCCATTAGC
>NW_021316478.1:0-2710 GCF_002162155.2 Triticum dicoccoides | reverse complement strand
GATATCCACAAGTTGATGCACATCTTTCACCAACTTGTCATAGTCTGCATCCAGCTTGTTCTTTTGTTCTGTCAAATGGTGAATAGTTAAAGAACTTTCAAGATTATCATTCACCCTAGCACACTTTCTCTCTTCAACCATTGACCAAAGCTTCAACAATGCATTCTCCATTGTTGGGGGCCACTGCTCATCAACCCACTGAACAAACCCACAATTTTGACCTTCCTGGAAAAAATTAAAGGCCAACATTTAGTACAATACAACTACTAAGCAACAAGAGCACATTGAAAAATAAATTAATGTAATCCTACAATGTGCAGATTAACATTGGCCAGTACCTAACAATGGGCAAAATTTAGTACAATACAACTACTAAGACTACTAAGCAATAGTTAATTGTTGGTAGTACCTAATGTTGGCACTGACATTAACTGATTTGCACAGCCATTTGCTAAGCAACAAGAACACAATGTACCTAATGATGATCAATATATTTACCAGGCACCAGAGTAACACTCCATTCAACTTACCAGTTGCTAAGCAGCCATGTGCTAACCAACAGCAGTTGCTAAGAATTGACCATTAATATAATGGAATCCTAAGTGTGCACTACCATTACTCCTACCATTGAGACTACCTACTGTCAACAGTAATAAGCAATGCAATGTGAACTACTTTGCCCAGCTAAATGCACTACACTAGCCTGCAGCAACAAGCTAGCTAATGAGACTACCTACTGTCAGCAGTAAGCAGTAAGCAACTGTCAGCAGTAGCAATAGTTACTAGCCTGCAGAAATGCATCCACTGTTTAGCAGAAATGCACACAACTTAGTATTGTTTGCCACTGAAATTAATAATGAGCATTCCCACAATGAGCACTACAGTAGGGCATATATGACTAACAGAGCATATATTTTAGTACAATGAGCACTACAGTAGGGGACATATGACCACCATAATGAGCATGTATTTTAGCAGAAATTTAGCATGCACATAACTGAATCACAGGTGGCAAACAATACTCTGCCACTTTCAATGAACACATCCAATGCTTAATCACCAAGGCAAGAAACATACAGGCTCAACACATGCTAAGAACCTTCTCCCAGTCATTGTTCCTTCAAACACAACAACCCTCTCTGATGGCTTCCCATGTTTCTCGCAGAACACTATCAGATTTAGCTCAAGGCCCTTGTAATCCGGGTCCTCAAGTGAGAAAGGCACCTGCACAATTAAAGCACAGCAAGAGGACACAACAAATCAAACGAAATCCTCAGAACAAAGAGCACCTACAAACAAAAATCCCAAAAATTCCTAAACCTAACCCTAACCCTGGCTCCAATGGAGTAACTAACCTGGTTCAGCCCATCGGTGAAGGTTTCGGAGTACATGTAGGGGAGGCTTGAGTTGTCATCGCAGCTCTCGTCCTCCAGAACCATGGCTGCGGCGGCGTGGTGTGGCGGCCAGCGGTGGCGGGCGCAGGCGACGGCGACACAGGGAGCAGGAAGAAAGGAAGAAGAAGGCGAGCGGGGTCAGGGTCGGGATCTGGCACAGTCGCACAGCCGTGACTTAAACGGTGCGAGCGAGCCGGCCTCGTCCTAGTCAGCGCCGAGTCAGCGCGCGGGCACGCGCGCACTGGCCAGCGTGGCGCCTGACGGGCGGGCCCAACCGGTCAGCTTTTCTGTCAATACGTATAAAACACACTTTTAGTCTTTTTTGCAACGGCTCGCCCCAATCTTGGTACTGACACGTAAAAATTACCAATCTGCTTCCAATGCCCAATTGTGGTACTTCTATGCAATTAACTCCTACACTTAACATATTTTATTCTTTCATCCGGTGGTCCATTCACCAGACTCCCTGTTTGATCCTAAAATATGTGACACTCTTAACTTTTGAACCAATGATCCGATTTCCAATCCATTTATAGATTTGTGTTCATGACATTTAAGTCTTTAACAACATCAAACTTGGACATGTATTGAACAAGTTTAAATTCAAATTTTGATACCATAATGAAAATATGAGATGATATGATAATGAAATTAGAATGAAGCAATAATGACTACATGCAAAAGGGAATCTTATATATATATTTACTAATTGGATGCATCATAGGTGGCTCTACGTTAATTCTGAAGGTTAGAAAGTTACATCCATCGGATTGACTTCATGACCGCTCTACAGCCGTTGGATGATTCATGATCCGCTTTTTTCAGTTGGATGGCTTACATGAGATGGACTCTGCTACATCAATAGAATTAATTCGGACACAATATTTATATTTTAAAGGTCAAGATCAACTAGGCCGGCTCTGCCATACATTTTGAATAGAAAAATACCACACGTACATTGGTACTAATACTAAAGTGGGAAGGATTCGATTTTTCGTTTCTTTTTTTGATTTTTGTTGCCGTCTGCTGTTCATTTTTACGGCAACGTCAATATCAGTGAACATTAACATCAATTTTTTTTCGCCATGTACTGTTTATTTTCACGGCAACATCAACATCAGTGAACATTACACAACAAAAATCTTGTTAATCCATAACCGTTACAGTCCATCACAGGCATGTGCAAAATTGTCACCGAAGGGCATCGACGACGGATTTCAAATCCGTCATGTATATCGCGTCATAATTGATGATTGTACACTCCATGAAGAATTTTTTCTGTCATGAATTGCACTTAAGTGAAGTGCTCATAACGA
>NW_021316477.1:0-1318 GCF_002162155.2 Triticum dicoccoides | reverse complement strand
ATATATTAAATCATTTATTTAACTTATGCCAAATTTTTCAGGGGCTAGATATATTATTCCAAAGCTCCTTTATAATTGGCATAATATTTGGACATATATTAATATATATAGAAATATATTTCCAAAGCAAATATTTATGCATTAATTCCAAATGCCCAAAATAAATGTCCATGAGCCACTAAAAATATTGGTTTGATTTTTATCTCTGTCCAATATTTTCAGAGATCAACATGAGCATTTTCTTGGACCCTTTTGGAGAAATTTTTATTTGGGTCATTTTCAGAAATGATTCTGAGGGTTTCACAGATCCCCATTTCAAGTTAAATGGAATTTTAAACATGATGCACACACTCTAATGCATGACTAGCTAGGGTGTGACAACTCACCCCCACTCAAAAGAATCTCGTCCCGAGATTCGGGTTCCTCCGGAAAGAAGGCGGGGTACTCGAGTCGAAGACGATCCTCCCTTTCCCAAGTTGCTTCATCCTCAGAATGGTGCGACCATTGTACTTTGAGGAACTTGATGTTCTGGCGTCGAGTGGTACGCTCGGCCTGATCGAGGATACGAATGGGGTACTCTCGATATGTAAGATTATCCTGGAGATCAAGCGTTTCGTGGTCCACTTCACGGATAGGATCCGAGAAGCAACGCCTGAGTTGAGAAACGTGGAAGACATTGTGGACCCTGGAGAGGTGCGGAGGTAGTTCCAACTGGTAGGCAACTTCCCCTCGTTTGGAGAGAATGCGAAAAGGTCCAATGTAACGAGGAGCCAATTTGCCTTTGATAACGAAACGATGGGTTCCCTTCAGAGGGGTGACCCGAAGATAAGCCTTCTCGTCAACCTCGAAAGTCATAGCCTTATGCTTTCGGTCATATTGACTCTTTTGACGGGATTGGGCTGTTTTCAACTTTTCACGAACGATACGAACTTGTTCTTCTGCTTCCTGAATCATGTCCGGGCCAAAGAATTGTCTTTCCCCGGTCTCTGACCAGTTAAGGGGTGTTCGACACCGTCGTCCATAGAGAACTTCAAAAGGAGCTTTACCCAAGCTAGACTGATAGCTGTTGTTATAAGCGAATTCGGCAAATGGAAGGCACTTCTCCCAGTCCATCCCGAATGGGATAACAGAGGCTCGAAGCATGTCTTCTAGAATCTGGTTGACGCGTTCCACTTGACCACTCGACTGAGGGTGGAAGGCAGTGCTGAAGGAGAGACGGGTTCCCATAGCATTTTGGAAACTTTCCCAAAATCGAGAGGTGAAGAGACTTCCTCGATCCGAGTTAATTTCCAAAGGAACACCATGGAGAGACACTATT
>NW_021316476.1:0-1141 GCF_002162155.2 Triticum dicoccoides | reverse complement strand
GTTTGATCATAAGCTACACTTAATGCTTGGTGAATGCTATTATCTTATCTATCTTATGTGATCATTCACTTTTCTTGGTGATGAGTGCATGTATTTCATTCTTATCATTTTAAGCGCTCCACCAAGATGTATGTGACATGGAAGAGTAACCCATGACTCTAACTCCTTGTGCATTTGCAGTCCAAAGCAAATTTTAAATATGCACAAATTTAGGGGGAGCTCTTACTTATCACATACTTCTCAAAGCGACGATATATTTCATGCTTATTATCATTTGTCAAAGCTTTGATCTATATGTTGTCATCAATTACCAAAAAGGGGGAGATTGAAAGTGCAACTATCCCTAGGTGGTTTTGGTAATTCATAACAACATATAGCTCATTGAGCTAATGCTATTCCAAGATGATTATTTCAGGAAAGCTCAATGATTGGCATGGCATGGATGGTGAAAGTGGAACCCTCAAAATGCTAAGGACAAAGGATTGGCTCAAGCTCAAAAGCTCAAGACTCTTCATTTTATATTTTAGTGATCCAAGATCACATCGAGTCTTTAGGAAAAGCCAATACTATCAAGGAGGGATGAGGTGTTGCTTAATGAGCCTCTTGCTTCATGTGCTTAGTGATATGCTCCAAAACCCTCAACTACTTTCCCATATCCACATATGACCTAAACCCTAAGCCAAACTCGGTCCTACCGATTCTTTCTATCCAGCGCCACCGAGTTTCACTTGTCATAAGCCACTGCCAAACCCTAGCAATTCGGTTCTACCGATAGGGATCTCGGTCTCACCGAGATGGGATTGCAAACTCTCTGTTTCCCTTTCATAACTTTTCGGTCTCACCGAAAGAGCGAATCGGTCCCACCGAGATTGCAATGTAAATTCAGTGTTTCCTTTTTGTAACTTTTTGGTCTCACCGAAAGAGCAAATCGGTCCCACCGAGTTTGCCTGACCAACTCTCTGGTTAGCTAATTACCAAAATCGGTCTCACCGAGTTTGTGTAATTGGTCTCACCGAGATTACGTTATGCCCAAACCCTAACCATATCGGTCCTACCGAGTTGCATGTCAGTCCCACCGAAAATCTCTAACGGTCACTAGGTTTACCTTTTCGGTCCGACCGAGTTTGTTGATTCGGTCCCA
>NW_021316475.1:0-1080 GCF_002162155.2 Triticum dicoccoides | reverse complement strand
AGAGAATGTTCTACCTGTAGTTGACTCTCAAGCAGCTTCAACCTATCGTTCATTTCTGCCCGTTCCTTTTCTCTGGACTCCTGCTTGGCCATCCGCCTTTGCTCATCTTCAATGGCCCGCTGCTCCATTATATCTTGTAACATGACAGTAGGCTCATATAGGTTAGAACGGTGCTTCTTCGAGGCATGGACATAAATGAAAGGTTAGCATGCTAACCTTGAGACGCGCTATCTCACGTGATGCGGCGGTTGGGCGACTCCGTATGGACGGAGTTGAGCTGGTGCTCGACGCCCATATCTCGTGGAGCTTGTGACGCGAGGAGGTGTCAATCGCCCCATTGCAAAGGAAGTGGCGGCCATGGCCCTTCCCCTCGCCAGCAATGATGAGAAGCTCTGGATCAAAGGGCTTCGACGTAGGTTCGGCTTCCTCACCGTGCACCTCCTGGAAGACCTCTTTGAAGCCCCCACTTCTCCTCCGCCGACGAGCTGCAGAACTCGGTGCCATCCTTCCCCTTGTGTCCTTCTCTCCAGGCTTCCAGGATGTGGACTAGGCAACCAACCTTCGCCTCCTCTGAAATTAACGATCAAGTTAAATGAACCAATAGGCACCGTGCAAATAAGTTAACATATTAATCCACATACCATGTGTTGCTTGAGAGCGGTTAGGTTCCGGCTCCCCTGGACATGAGCCGGGCCACTCATTTTGGCTCGATCGTTGCCCTTCTCCACATGTTGCGCCTGCCATGCTGGGTCACACCACATGTCCACCACGGCCGACCAACAATCCTCCTTCATCCAGGGCTCCCTCACCTAGTCAGACAAGATCGAATAATTGAGGAACAAGAGGGGTGAATCAAAGTACTAGTACAACCGAAATAGTGACTTACCACTGACAGGTATTCTTCTCGCGACAAGTTTGTCTGGCAAGTAGTCTTCCTTGTCATCTTGTCTCCCTTCTCATCGAGGGGCCGACACTGCATCACGGCTTTGTACCGCAGCGTGTGCTTGGTGTCAGAGAGTATCTTGCAGGCAGATTTAACGATGCCTTTGATCGCCTTCTGCTGCTCAACATCCACGCAAG
>NW_021316474.1:0-1288 GCF_002162155.2 Triticum dicoccoides | reverse complement strand
GTGTGGTGAACACGATTTGGTAAAGGTATCGATGAGAGGCCATGTAGGAGTACATGGTGGGTTGTTTCATTGAAGCCGACCTTAAGCACTGAGATCTGTATGCGTGATTTAAGATACAGCTACTACCATGCATTGGGCCCTGAAATATGACCCCGCTCGACTTCTTATTCACCCTAGCTCTCTGTCCAGGAGTTGCAAGTAGTTTCTGGTGTTTGTAGCCTACTGGAGGCCGTGGACAGCGCTGACCGTAGGGGTGGGCTGTGATGCGGTAGGTACGTGGCCGGGTGTACCGAATACCCGTTAGGTATCTCGGGAACCCTGTTCACATCGTTCGGGGCCATATGGGAAACCCCGGCCGGACTCCCTGCGGATGGAACCTGAATAGGCGATAAACCTGGACTAGAGGCTTAAGTGTTTAGGTAGGTCGTGGTCTACACCCACGTCGGCTTTCGCTTGAAGTCTGCCGAGCACATGTCGTGTGCAGACGCTAAGTGGTGGAAACATGTATGAAGAAGTACACCCCTGTAGGGTTATCATAATCTATTCGAATAGCCGCGTCCGCGGTAAAGGACTACTTGGTTGCCTATATAGTTCATAGACAAGTAAATGGAAACTGTTAAAAGCCGCAAGATAAGTGTGAGTGCCGAGGATGGCTCTTCCATAGGAAGACGGAGGTGGATCCTCGGTAGTGTATTGAAGTGGTGAGTAGTGGACTCGTGTGCGCAAAACCATTTCAAGTTGGAGTATCGTAGGATAGTTTAGCCAAGAGTCAAAGCTGGCTTGCTGCAATAACTCCACCAACCCTTCTTGATAACATGCATGTATGTAGGATCTGATGTAAGTCTTGCTGAGTACCTTTGTACTCATGTTGCTATAATTTACACTTTTACAGAAGACGCTGCAACCCCTTCTGATGGGTTCTTTGTAGACGTTGACATCAACGAGTAGGCTAAAGACCCAGGTGGTGACCCTGAGCTTGTGAAGGACCACGTAGTATAGTTAGGCTTTCCAAGCCTCTTTTATTTTACTAGTTGTCTGTACTCAGACAAGCTACTTCCGCTGCTGGTTTGTATGACTGTATGACTTGTATGTTGGGTCGTGAGACCCGTACCTTTGTGTATGTTATGTATGGCTCCCTGAGCCTTAAATAAAGTACTTGTGTCGTAGAGTCATGTTGTGATGCTTCGTTGTATTTGCACATATCGAGCATATTGTGTGTATGATTGAAATGCTTGGTATGTGTGGGATCTGACTATCTAGTTGTTTATCTTTAGTAGCCTCTCTTACC
>NW_021316473.1:0-1023 GCF_002162155.2 Triticum dicoccoides | reverse complement strand
ATGGCTGTGCAGGACGCCGCCTACTCTATGATGACCATCATGCGAGTCAGGTCTGGCCTATTTCGGGACTCTGATTTCCGGTATATGCCAGGATCACTTCCGGGAGCACAAGGGTATCTCCAGGCTATCTATGCTGACCCCACCCAGGAGGATTCACGGACTCGCACCACTGCTGAGATGCTCGAGGATAAGGACCGTGAAAATCGGGCCTTGAGGTTAGAGCTCTTCAATACCCGTGCTGACCACTGGGCCACATTGACTCGGTTTGCACCGGCGGTGCAAGCTGGATATTCGGATATGCGCGATCTCTATCCTGTGAGATCTGCTCTGCTAGACGTGATGGGTTGGCGTGATGTAGGAGGCATCACCCCACCTCGCGGTCCCCGCAGGCCACCGTCTGTTGGTCCAAGACCTCATCCTAGTCCCTATGGTCCACAAGCTCCGCGAGATCGTCTGTTTCCGGATGATCATGTTGAGCTTCCAGGCTATGGAGGTGACTTCTACGAGGACTACTACGGATCGGTCTGAGTTAGTAGTAGTATCACTAGTTCGTGTTAGTTGTGTCGTTTATCGTCCTGCGCGACTCGTGGGATATGACCTAGTTTGTATCGCCTTCCGGAGGTGTAGAAAAATAATGTATAGGAGCTTGGAATGCCTCCGATGAGATGTAATCCTCTTTTCACCATAATAGTACCTTGTTTGGTCTTGTACTAAACCCTGTATGGTGTGTATGACGATGGAATAAAGAAGCAGTTTCTGTATCTACCATGTCATACGGATGATCATCTTGCATTCCGAGTTATTCCTTACATTCTGTATCCTATGTCGGAATTTTATCATCCTGACTAAATCATTGTCTTGTTTACCTAGGATGGTCAACACGCGCACTAACCCTGCTCCTCAAGAGCAGGCCGAAGGCAGTGAAGTCAGGAATGCAAATCTGCCTCATCCTCCTTCCCTAGCCGAGGTTATGATGGAAGCCGAAAGAAACAAGCGGGAGACCAACCGTTTGTTGGAGCGTAT
>NW_021316472.1:0-1131 GCF_002162155.2 Triticum dicoccoides | reverse complement strand
AAGTCACGGACTACCGGAACGTCCTCAAGGTCTGGCAAAGGGCTGGCGTTAAGAGAATATAATTGTCGCTTGGCTATTCGGGTCAAGACATTAACTATCTTTCCCGAAGGATGGGTGAGTTGAACAGTCCTAGAGAAGCAATCGATTTGGGCATGATGAGCCGACATCCAGTCCATACCCAGAATGATATTAATATCTGAAGATTTAAGGGCTATCAAAGACGCAAGGAAAACAAGTCTGTCGACTTGGATCTCATTTCCATAACTTACCCTAGAGGTCTGCCATCTAGAACCAGGGGTAGAGATTTCCATAGTGGATGGCATGTCACAGAATGCAACGTTATGCAAACGAGCATAACTTTCGGATATAAAAGAATGAGAGGCTCCTGTATCGAAAAGAACAGATGCCGGGTGGCAGTTAACAAGAAGCGTACCGAGAACGACGTTGGGATCCTCTTGAGCTTCTTCGGCAGAGATACAGTTGACATGGCCATGTGAAGCGGTGACCGGCTTGGCGTGGAATATTTTTCCTGTCGGCTTGCCACGGCCAACAGCTTTAGCAGACTGGTTGGGGTTGGTCTGGGGACACTCACGCATATAGTGACCAGATTCCCCACACTTGAAACAAGTCACGGAACTGGTACGTGGAGGAGCATTGTTAATTGGACCCCCATAGGGCTTGGCTGGAGCAGACTGTTGAACGGGGTGAGGCGCCTGGAAGGATGGCCTCGGTGTAAACCTGGGTGGCAGGGCGGTGTTGGGTACCCACACGCGGCGCTTCTGAGGACCAGCACCGGATGAGGAACCCATGTCACGGCCATGCTTGCGTGTTGCGTCATAGTCAGTCTGACCAGTTTCGGCACTGATGGCTTTGTTGACAAGTTTCTGAAAAGTTGTGCACTCATGCAGACGGAGGTCACGGCGAAGCTCAGGACTAAGGCCCTTACGGAACCTTGCTTGCTTCTTGGCATCGGTAGACACTTCCTCGGTTGCATATCGTGCGAGATTACCAAACTCCCTGCTGTAAGCATCCACAGAAAGTCGGCCTTGGGTGAAACTGCAAAATTCTTCACGTTTACGGTCCATGAGACCCTCCGGAATGTGATGTTCACGGAAAGCCTCGCTGAATTCA
>NW_021316471.1:0-1369 GCF_002162155.2 Triticum dicoccoides | reverse complement strand
GGTCTGTCGCCGACCACGTGGGCCCACGCGCCTTTTCGCTTCAGCCGGTACCCCCAGGCGCCCCCTGGTGCGCTGGGTTCGGCTTGGGTTTGCCGGTTGTTATTTTGGCCCAAATCGGCGATAAACAACAATCTGGGGGCGCAACTTGGCCGATGTTTCGCCGCCGACGCTAAAAAAGGCGCCCTGAGGGGCTTGTTGGGGGGCCAGTGGAGATGCTCTTACATGATTGCTGGTACTACTATTTAGTGATAGTTTAGTTATTTTGCTGTTTCATGTTATGGCCTAGACATTTGCTTCACCGGAGTAGCCTTAGCTGGTTGTGCTTTTGAGAGAGGGTCTGTTGTTTATGAACTGTAATGTACCACATGATGTTCGGAATTGCACTATTTTTGTAGGCCTACTATTCTGGGCTAGGCAAAGGTCCAGTTGCACATTCGATTTTATAATCATGATTGTTGCTTTCTGGTGATATGAAAAGTGTACTTTATGCAACAATCCAGTACCTGCCCCCTAATCTATTCCTTACCTCACACTGCAGCAGCACAACATTCTCCACTGGTAGGCATTCGTTGACGAGAAGCTTGGCCAAACCCAGTAGGTATGCGTGGAATTATTGAGCTCAGGTTTTTTGGGATTAAGGTAAGAAGTTGTTAAATTTTTAGGGGTTTGAGCTAGGAGGTAGTGCTTAGTCCCATATGTTATGCTGTACCCCTAGACCATGATTCCTTTCCTACCTCAGAAGCAAGAAATGTTGCGATTTAGTGGAGAGGTGGAACACTACATGGTTCACACACTGTAGCTAGCCGAATTATATCCTGCAGATTTACAATCAATTTGGGGAAAGGAATTGCAACATGGACTAGGATATGAAAATGGATTGCTCACTCCTTGGTATCTTTCTTATGGATCTGATTTATTTTCTATGCAGATTCTTACACCAAAGGATCACTATATGCCAAGGTATGTAAGTTGTGTCAAGTATAGGAACTTTATCTGTTGGATGAGCAAAAAAGACAATATTTTGACACAAAGTCTAAGCACAACAAACAGGGAATTTTTGGCTATAGAAAAGATTTGCTATCACTTTCTGTTAAATGGTTCTCAATTCCTCCTATGATAGACTTCGAGGATGATAAGAGCGGAAGATTTGGATTTAATTGTTAGGCTCGATGGCTCAAAATACGACAAGGAATCAACTGAAAGAGGAACATGTATGAATCGTACGGAAGAACTACTATATGCTATTAAGGTACGTGTTAGCTTCTGAGGGGTACATATTCTTTTGTTCCTTTTCCATCTTCTCGTAATCCTGTCGTATTACTTTATTCTTCCTTTGTTCACAAATAAAAAAAAATTAGTATTTATGTAC
>NW_021316470.1:0-2526 GCF_002162155.2 Triticum dicoccoides | reverse complement strand
ATGGCCTCTTCCACGATCACCATTTGCCAGGATGAACTCACCCCACTTGAGTGAAGCTACATCATAAATTTTATCTCCGCACTCTTCATGCCAGTGCCCCATCATACCGCAATTGCCATAGAAGGTTGGGAGTTTCTCATATTGGATTTGGTACCACTCTTTCTCTCCATCCTTCGTTATCGACACGAATCTCGTCAGTTTTTTGTTCACATTTAGTTTAGCTCGAACACGAACAAACTCCCCCACGAAACCCGCCAAGAGAGTGATTTGCACCTCAAGAATCTTCCCCAATGGCCTGCACATGCCTCTCACAACAACATCACACAGAAAGTTGTCCGTGAAGGAAATATGCCCTAGAGGCAATAATAAAGTTATTATTTATTTCCTCATATCATGATAAATGTTTATTATTCATGCTAGAATTGTATTAACCAGAAACATGATACATGTGTGAATACATAGACAAACATAACGTCACTAGTATGCCTCTACTTGACTAGCTCATTAATCAAAGATGGTTATGTTTCCTAACCATAGACATGTGTTGTCATTTGATTAATGGGATCACATCATTAGGAGAATGATGTGATTGACATGACCCATTCCGTTAGCCTAGCACTTGATCGTTTAGTATATTGCTATTGCTTTCTTCATGACTTATACATGTTCCTGTAACTATGAGATTATGCAACTCCCGTTTACCGGAGGAACACTTTGGGTGCTACCAAACGTCACAACATAACTGGGTGATTATAAAGGAGTACTACAGGTGTCTCCGAAGGTACATGTTGGGTTGGCGTATTTCGAGATTAGGTTTTGTCACTCCGATTGTCGGAGAGGTATCTCTGGGCCCTCTCGGTAATGCACATCACTACAAGCCTTGCAAGCAATGTAGCTAATGAGTTAGTTACGGAATGATGCATTACATAACGAGTAAAGAGACTTGCCGGTAACGAGATTGAACTAGGTATTGGATACCGACGATCGAATCTCGGGCAAGTAACATACCGATGACAAAGGGAACAACGTATGTTGTTATGCGGTTTGACCGATAAAGATCTTCGTAGAATATGTAGGAGCAATATGGGCATCCAGGTTCCGCTATTGGTTATTGACCGAGAATAGTTCTAGGTCATGTCTACATAGTTCTCGAACCCGTAGGGTCCGCACGCTTAACATTACGATGACAGTTTTATTATGAGTTTATAAGTTTTGATGTACCGAAGTTTGTTCGGAGTCCCGGATGTGATCACGGACATGACGAGGAGTCCCGAAATGGTCGAGACATAAAGATTGATATATTGGAAGCCTATGTTTGTACATCGGAAGTGTTCCGGGTGAAATCGGTATTTTACCGGAGTACCGAGAGGTTACCGGAACCCCCCGGTGACCTAATGGGCCTTATTGGGCCTAGTGGAGGAAGAGGAGAAGGGGACAAGGGGCAGCCACGCGCCCCTCCCCCCAAGTCCGAATAGGACAAGGAGGGGGGGGCGCCCCCCCTTTCCTTTCCCCCTCTCCTCCTTCCCTCCAAGTCCTAGTCCAACTAGGGAAGGGGGGGAGTCCTACTCCCGGTGGGAGTAGGACTCCTCCGGTGCGCCTCCTCCTAGGGCCGGCCGCACCCTCCCTTGGCTCCTTTATATACGGGGGCAGGGGGGCACCCTAGAACACACAAGTTGATATACGGATCGTTCCTTAGCCGTGTGCAGTGCCCCCCTCCACCATATTCCACCTCGGTCATATCGTCGCTGAGTTTAGGCGAAGCCCTGGGCCGGTAGAACATCATCATTGTCACCACGCCGTCGTGCTGACGGAACTCATCCCCGACACTTTGCTGGATCGGAGTCCGGGGATCGTCATCGAGCTGAACGTTTGCTGAACTCGGAGGTGCCATACGTTCGGTACTTGGATCGGTCGGATCGTAAAGACGTACGACTACATCAACCGCGTTGTCATAACGCTTCCGCTTACGGTCTACGAGGGTACGTGGACAACACTTTCCCCTCTTGTTGCTATGCCATCACCATGATCTTGCGTGTACGTAGGAATTTTTTTGAAATTACTACGTTCCCCAACAGTCCGGCAATTTAAGCACACGTGCCCAGACATCCACTTTATCAAGGACGATTGTCCTTGGGTTTGCAAACCCATCATATTCTTCTATCAGTAGAACTTGATTTCTGAACAACCATGGCCCCTGGCTCATCGCTTTATTCCAGTCGCCGAGACAGTCGAATTGGATCGTGAAAAGGTTCCCCTCGATCCTCCTCCAAACAACATCTCTCGCTGGATTCCAGGCCGATCTCATGTCAGCGAAGAGAGCACTGGAGCTGAAGCCCCTTGTTGTATGCACTTTGGCTATGGCCAGCCACTTAGCCTTCTCTGGGTGATCAGTTACCTCATCTTTCCATACGAACTCCTCATCAGCCTCCTCCACTAGGGTTAACCTTCCAAGCAGCGCCTCGACCGGCTCTGGCGGCGCCTTCGCCGATCCACTCCCTTGACCTTTTTCCATCTTGCGATCTCGCT
>NW_021316469.1:0-1667 GCF_002162155.2 Triticum dicoccoides | reverse complement strand
AGAAGATGGATCCGCAACAGCAGCAGCCAAACAAGCAGCCAACCAAGCAACCGTACCATCCTTACGTTCCTTAGGTTTGAAAATGCCACTGCGACTGCGTGTATGTGGTCGGGACACAGGAACCACCGAGGTCGACGGAGCAGCCTGCAACGGGCTGGAGGACGGCGACGTTGACGAGTCAGCCGGTGACGAGGAGCCAGTCACGGTAGCCTCGGACTCGGTTGGCGAAGAAGGCCGACCCACCGACGAAACCGGCAGAGCAGACGAAGCAGCTGGCGACTCCGGCATCACAGACCGGGCCGATGGCGAGCTCGGCATAGTGGGCCGTGGCGCGGCCGGTGTCGCGGGCCGATCCGCTGATGAAGGCGACGTGAGGACCCGAGCCGCGGGCGAAGACGGCGTGACGGGCCGAGCCGTGGGCGACTCGGCGGCCGCTGGCGAAACGGACCGAGCAGTGGAGATGCTCGGCGCGACGGGCTCGTCGGGTGACCATGCATGGGCACGCGAATCGATGCCATGCAACATAGGGCGATCGACGTGCCCACCAGAAGACGACGATGATGATGGTGAATCCTCCAACAGCTCCAAACGAGCTCCACGCCCGGTTCCTGCACCATGGTTAGGTAACAGCAAAGGAGAGTATGCAACATCATCAAATTGGTCAGAAGCAACAGAGGATGAATGCAGGGATGGTGGTTCGACAGTGGACACAGGAAGGTTGGCAAAGGGAAAAAACATGCTCATCAAACACGACGTCCCGAGATATATAGACACGATTAGTGGGAACATGAAGACATTTGTAACCTTTATGAAGAGAGCTATAGCCAAGAAAAACATACTTCTTAGAACGAAACTCAAGCTTGCGCTTGTTATATGGACGAAGATGCGGCCAGCAAGCACACCCAAATACCTTGAGAAAGGTATAATCAGGTTGTTCATTAAGGAGAACCTCAATGGGAGTCTTCATGTTTAAAACACGAGTAGGAGTACGGTTGATGAGAAAGCATGCAGTGGTGAAAGCATCACTCCAAAACCGAAACGGAACAGATGCATGGGCCAAAAGAGTAAGACCAGCTTCAACAATATGACGATGCTTACGTTCGACTGAACCATTCTGCTGATGTGTATGTGGACATGCTAAACAATGAGCTATTCCAAGCGACTGAAAGAAAGAGTTGAGGTTGCGATACTCGCCCCCCCAGTCTGACTGGACATGAACAATTTTGTGCTTGAGAAGACGTTCAACATGTTTTTGAAACTGAACAAAAATATCAAACACATCAGATTTGCGTTTAATAAGGTAAAGCCAGGTAAAGCGACTATAAGCATCAACAAAACTGATATAGTAATTATGACCACTGACAGAAGTCTGAGCAGGACCCCATACATCTGAAAACACAAGTTCTAAAGGATGTTTCACCTCACGACTGGACTCCGAAAAAGGAAGTTGATGACTCTTCCCCTGCTGACAAGCATCACACACTGCTACATCTTTATGACTAGACAAACTAGGAAGCTCATGACGACGCAAAATATGACGGACAATAGGTGTGGCCGGGTGACCAAGACGAGCATGCCACTGTGACGGAGAGACCCGAACTCCACTGAAAACACGAGCGACACCAGGATGCTCCAGACGGTAGAGGCCCTGGCACAACCGCCCACTA
>NW_021316468.1:0-731 GCF_002162155.2 Triticum dicoccoides | reverse complement strand
AGGTCCTTTATGGAGACTTTCCTTGCAGCTGCCACTCGGATTGCCGACGGAATTGACCTTGATGAATTTGTTGCACCTTCCAGCCCTCCACAGGAGGGGTAAAAAACTTCTTCTGGCTCGACTCTTTAAATTTGCCTCGGTATGCCGAGTGGAATTGTAACCGACAAACTTTAACAGGCTTGACGCCTGAGCACTTTCGGTTCCTTTAGATATCGATTCGAACTTGAATTTGGCGCTTGAATATGATTGCCTTCGGCTCAAAATGTCTTTTGCAGGTTCAAAGCAAGGTGCCTATGCTTAGGCGAGCGTTTGGACTGCAGCTAAGCCTCCGAGTGAGAGGGTCGCTCTTCACTCGGTAGGATTTTTGTAACTTAGGCGAGCGCAGGGCTGCAGCTAAGCTCCCGAGTGAGAGGGTTGCTCTCCACTCGGTAAGATTTTTATAACTTAGGCGAGCACGAGGCTGCAGCTAAGCCTCCGAGTGGAACGCTGGCTTACCACTCGGTAGGATTTTCACAACTTAGGCGAGTGCTTGGACTGCAGCTAAGCCCCCGAGTGAGAGGGTTGCTCTTCACTCGGTAGGATTTTTATAACTTAGGCGAGCGCGAGGTTGCAGCTAAGCCTCCGAGTGGAAGGCTGGCTTACCACTCGGTAGGATTTTGATAAACTTAGGCGAGTCCTTGGACTGCAGCTAAGCCTCCGAGTGAGAGGATCGCTCTTCACTCGGTAGGATT
>NW_021316467.1:0-1192 GCF_002162155.2 Triticum dicoccoides | reverse complement strand
GTAAGTTTGGTAGCAAGATACCAAAGTAATCCCGGCAAGGAACACTGGACAGCGGTCAAGAATATCCTGAAGTACCTGAAAAGGACAAAGGACATGTTTCTCGTTTATGGAGGAGACGAAGAGCTCGTCGTAAAGGGTTACGTCGACGCTAGCTTCGACTCAGATCTGGATGACTCTAAGTCACAAACCGGATACATGTATATGTTGAATGGTGGAGCAGTAAGCTGGTGCAGCTGCAAGCAGAGCGTCGTGGCGGGATCTACGTGTGAAGCGGAGTACATGGCAGCCTCGGAGGCAGCACATGAAGCGATTTGGGTGAAGGAGTTCATCACCGACCTAGGAGTCATACCCAATGCGTCGGGGCCGATCAAACTCTTCTGTGACAACACTGGAGCAATTGCCCTCGCAAAGGAGCCCAGGTTTCACAAGCAGACCAGGCACATCAAGCGTCGTTTCAACTCCATCCGTGAAAATGTTCAAGATGGAGACATAGAGATTTGCAAAGTGCACACGGATCTGAATGTCGCAGATCCGCTGACTAAACCTCTCTCGCGTGCAAAACATGATCAACACCAGAACTCTATGGGTGTTAGATTCATCACAATGTAACTAGATTGGTGACTCTAGTGCAAGTGGGAGACTGTTGGAAATATGCCCTAGAGGCAATAATAAAAGTATTATTATATTTCATTGTTCATGATAATTGTCTTTTATTCATGCTATAACTGTATTATCCGGAAATCATAATACACGTGTGAATACTTAGACCACACTATGTCCCTGGTAAGCCTCTAGTTGACCAGCTTGTTGTGATCAACAGATAGTCATGGTTTCCTGACTATGGACATTGGATGTCGTTGATAACGGGATCACATCATTAGGAGAATGATGTGATGGACAAGACCCAATCCTAAGCATAGCATAAAAGATCGTGTAGTTCGTTTTGCTAGAGCTTTGCAAGTGTCAAGTATCTCTTCCTTCGACCATGAGATCGTGTAACTCCCGGATACCGTAAGAGTGCCTTGGGTGTATCAAACGTCACAACGTAACTGGGTGACTATAAAGGTGCATTACAGGTATCTCCGAAAGTAGCTGTTGGGTTGACACGGATCGAGACTGGGATTTGTCACTCCGTATGACGGAGAGGTATCTCTGGGCCCACTCGGTAATGCATCATCATAATGAGCTCAAT
>NW_021316466.1:0-1177 GCF_002162155.2 Triticum dicoccoides | reverse complement strand
TCGCCGTACCCATGGCCACCGGCCACCCCTAGCCTCGCCGACGCCCCAGGAAGCTCCGCGGGTCCTCCCTCTTCCTCCTCAACGAGCCACGAGGCCCCGGACGTGCCGCATCGCCGCCATCGACGTCGTCTTCTACCTCGGACCCGCCGGCCATCTTCGTCAAATTCGTCGGCTCCGGTGCCTCCCCGAGCTCCCCGAGGCCACCGTCGCAACCCCTGTGAGCTCCACTCCGTTTCCCCTCCTCCATTTTGTTCGTTCCCGTGCCGTAGCACCCCGGCCACATTCCCGAGCGCCGCCGTCCGCCATGGACGCCGGGCATGGCACTGACGTGCTGCTGCGGCCAGTCCGACGAGCCTAGCGTGCTCCTAGCTGCCCCAGGAGTCCGCATAGCCCCTCAGCCAGCCCCCTAGCGCCCCGTAACCTCGCTTCGCCCAAACCCGAGCTCCGACAGCCGCCGCGGCCCCCACTCCGGCGAGCTCCGGCCACCCCGCGCCTCCCGCATGCCTCCTTTGGATGCGCGCAAGCAAGGGCAACCCTCTGGTGCCCTTGGCTTGGCCCAAAACCCCTCGCAGCGCCACTCCGGCGAGCTCCCACCGTAGTTTTGGTCGTCGCCGGCCGAACTCCGGCGACTGCCGACGTGGCACGCCTAATTAACACTAATGACGCCTAAACACCCCCCACAGCCACTGACAGTGGGCCCCGTAGTGGGTCAAAGCCCGGGTCAACGCGGGATTAGCCCCTGTGTCACTGACGTGTGGACCCCACACGTCAGGTTTGACCCGAGCCGGCCCCTGTTGACTTGCTGACGTCATGCCAACGTCATGCTGACGCAGTAATGCTTTCTGGATTTAATTTAATTCTGAAATTCCAGAAAAATGCCTAAAACTTCCAAAAATCATAGAAATTCAACCGTAACTCCAAATTAAATAATTTATATATGAAAAATTATCAGAAAAATCCAAGGAATCCATCTGTACCATTTTCATGCATGTTAGAACAACTTATAGCTGCTGTTTAGCACAAATGAAGTGAATGACATTTAAATAACCCCATATGGAGTTTGAATTTGAATCTTGGATTCAAACCAACTTCATTTAATCTGGTTTTAGGTGCATTAGCCCAAAACACATTCATATTGCCATGTCATAGCATGCATCATATTGTGCATTGCATTGAT
>NW_021316465.1:0-978 GCF_002162155.2 Triticum dicoccoides | reverse complement strand
TGACCCTTCCCCTTGCAATAAAAACACTCAGTCTCAGGCTTGGGTCCATTCTTTGACTTCTTCCCGGTAACTGGCTTACCAGGCGCGGCAACATCTTTGCCGTCCTTCTTGAAGTTCTTCTTACCCTTGCCCTTCTTGAACTTAGTGGTCTTATTGACCATCAACACTTGATGTTCTTTCTTGATTTCAGCCTCTGCTGACTTCAGCATCGAGAACACTTCAGGAATGGTCTTTTCCATCCCCTGCATGTTGTAGTTCATCACAAAGCTCTTGTAGCTTGGTGGGAGCGACTGGAGGATTCTGTCAATGACCGCCTCATCTGGGAGGTTAATGTTTAGCTGGGTCATACGGTTGTGCAACCCAGACATCTTCAGGATGTGCTCACTGACAGAACTGTTTTCCTCCATCTTACAGCTGTAGAACTTGTCGGAGACATCATATCTCTCGACCCGGGCATGAACTTGAAAAACTAGTTTCAGCTCTTCGAACATCTCATATGCTCCGTGGTGCTCAAAACGCTTTTGGAGCCCCAGTTCTAAGCTGTAAAGCATGCCGCACTGAACGAGGGAGTAATCATCAGCACGAGACTGCCAAGCATTCATAATGTCTTGGTTCTCTGGGATGGGAGCGTCACCTAGCGGTCCTTCTAGGACATATTGTTTCCTGGCAGCTATGAGGATGATCCTCAGGTTCCGGACCCAGTCCGTATAGTTGCTGCCATCATCTTTCAGCTTGGTTTTCTCTAGGAACGCGTTGAAGTTCATGTTGACATTAGCGTTGGCCATTGATCTACAAGACATATTTGCAAAGGTTTTAGACTAAGTTCATGATAATAAAGTTCTAATCAAATTATGAACTCCCACTTAGATTAGACATCCCTCTAGTCATCTAAGTGTTACACGATCCGAGTCGACTAGCCCGTGTCCGATCATCACGTGAGACGGACTAGTCATCGTCGGTGAACATTCTCATGTTGAT
>NW_021316464.1:0-1256 GCF_002162155.2 Triticum dicoccoides | reverse complement strand
GGAGCATGCGCGTAGAACTTTGTTTGGATGACTAATAGATTTTTGCAATAAGTATGTGAGTTCTTTATGACTAATGTTGAGTCTATGGATTATACGCACTCTCACCCTTCCACCACTGCTAGCCTCTCTAGTACCACGCAACTTTCGCCGGTACCATACACCCGCCATATACCTTCCTCAGAACAGCCACCATACCAACCTATTATGGCATTTCCATAGCCATTCTGAGATATATAGCCATGCAACTTTCCACCGTTCCGTTTAGTATGACATGCTCCATCATTGTCATATTGATTTGCATGATCATGTAGTTGACATCGTATTTGTGGCAAAGCCACTGTTCATAAAAAATTTCATACATGTCACTCTTGATTCATTGCACATCCCGATACTCTGCCGTAGGCATTCACATAGAGTCATATTTTGTTCCAAGCATTGAGTTGTAATTATTGAGTTGTAAGTAAATAAAAGTGTGATGATCTTCATTATTAGAGCATTGTCCCATGTGAGGAAAGGATGATGGAGACTATGATTCCCCCACAAGTCGGGATGAGACTCCGGACGAAAAATAAAAAAAAGAGAAAAAAAAGAGGCCATAAAAAAAGAGAAGGCCCAAATAAAATAAATAATGAGATAAAAAAAGAGAAGTGGCAATGTTACTATCCTTTTTCCACAATTGTGCTTCAAAGTAGCACCATGATCTTCATGATAGAGAGTCTCCTATGTTGTCACTTTTATATACTAGTGGGGATTTTCATTATAGAACTTGGCTTGTATATTCCAACGATGGGCTTTCTCAAATGCCCTAGGTCTTCATGAGCAAGCAAGTTGGATGCACACCCACTTAGTTTCTTTTTGAGCTTTCATAAACTTATAGCTCTAGTGCATCTGTTGCATGGCAATCCCTACTCACTCACATTGATATCTATTGATGGGCATCTCCATAGCCTGTTGATACGCCTAGTTGATGTGAGACTATCTCCTTATTTTTGTCTTCTCCACAACCACCATTCTATTCCACCTATAGTGCTATGTCCATGGCTCATGCTCATGTATTGCGTGAAAGTTGAAAAAGTTTGAGAATACTAAAGTATGAAACAATTTCTTGGCTGAAATTGGGATTGTGCATGATTTAAATATTTTGTGTGATGAAGATAGAGCATAGCCAGACTATATGATTTTGTAGGGATAGCTTTCTTTGGCCATGTTATTTTGAGAAGACATGATTGCTTTATTAGTATGCTTGAAGTATTATC
>NW_021316463.1:0-1570 GCF_002162155.2 Triticum dicoccoides | reverse complement strand
CCCCGAGAGTGGCTACATCATCTGAGTTGATCATAAGAGGTAATGACAAAGGTACTGATCTTCCATCTCTACATGAGAATGATGAATGCCTTGTCAATTTGAATGCACCATCTGATGAGCTACCCACTACTTTGATCACACCACCTATTTTAGAGGACTACGTTGATAATTTGACTTTGCCATGTGATCAAACAACAGAAATACCAACAATTTTGAGTGCACCCATTGAATTAACTATTGATGCAAAAGAACCAATGTTTAATCATTTTGATATGACCTCTAATCTTGGTGATGATTCTGTGTTGAATGACTTATTGCATGTTTGCTTATTTAAGCATGTTGTAGCATGTAAATTTGATGCAAGTAAGGTTTATTCACCAATGTTGGGATGGTTTAATGATGAACATTGTCAATCTTTTGAAATGAGTAAGAGCTTCACTTATATGTGCAAACTGAGTTGCAATATTTTCATGCCTTCTACTTCTTGTGCTAATTTTTTGGCTTTAGATTTTATGAACTATGCAAGTTACTCATCTATTCGTGTGTCATATATGCAAAAATCAAGGGAAGTAAAAATGGATGACATATACATATACAACATGTACACCTTGTCTCTTTTGTTAGCCACATTTCAGATTAAGCAACGCCGAGGACGGCTTTATTTTCAAGAAGGGGAGGATGATGAGGACATGACTATCTTGGATATGACCAAAAATATTGCATATATTGTCAGGTGATTTCTAGTGCAAACTATTCAATAATCTATTTATGTTATCCAGAACAAAAATACTTCACACACTTTTGTGTTTTGTCTAATTGCAGGTGTATGGGACATTTGTACAATCCACATATGAAGATAAGGAAGAAAGAGATGTTTATTTGCTGTCCAAAAAGTTCTCTCACGTCACTTTTGGCCCAAGAGAAGATAGAGTCCAAGTCTCTCACGTTCTGGATTCAGATTCGGACTGCACAGACATACCTGACTCAAAACGTACACAAGTTTTTCATACGGACTCCGAATTGGGTGATTCTTTTTTTGTTGGAAACTAGATTTCGTGCACTTTCCAACCCAATTGGAATCACCTTAAAATTCGTCCGGAGCGTTGAGTTGTGGACGAAACAATCTGATGCTGCAGCAGAATCCGAGTCAAACTACAAGTCCAAAGGTGTTACATCACCTCCACTTGGGCCCATTGGCCTTGTACGACCTAGATTTAGTTTTAGGCTGCCTTGGGACGTCCTCCCACCTCCTTGGCCGCCACCCCTTGCTCCTATATAAGTAGATCCATCTAGTAGCTTTTCCTTGGGTTTTGTTTAGATTAAAAGTTCGCCATAGCTGCAACTTCGCGTACTTCGTTTGTGTTCAACGACCAGACAAAGGCGTCAAAGAACCCCACCTTGATCAATAAAGCTTTCATCTTATATTCGCAATATCCAGATTGCAATCTCAGTTTCTTGCTTGTTCTTCGTTTGCTCGCAGGAAACAGACCCTCGTGGTCAGGTTGATCGTGCTCCGGCGTGGTCAATAACCTCTCGGAGTTGGTTTAGCGATTGCTAAGGCGCGACGTCC
>NW_021316462.1:0-1593 GCF_002162155.2 Triticum dicoccoides | reverse complement strand
GATGGCTAAGACAGACGGTAAACCGGTAGACAATGTTAAACCGGCAAACATTGTTAAGCCGGTAGACAATGTTAAACCGGCAAACAATGTTAAACCGGTAGACAATGTTAAACCGGCAGACAATGTTAAACCGGCAGACAATGTTAAACCGGCAGACGTTAAGAAGCCCAGGAAGGGAAGTCAAAATAATTTAAGTTAAAGTCCGAGTTGGACTCCACATGTAACCCGCCCCTTCAACATATATAAGAAGGGGCAGGGCTCCCCAAAGGGGGACAAGCAAGAAACAATCTCTAGGGCTAGACACAACTAGAGGAGAGCCGGTTTATGGCGACTCCCTCGTGATGATAATGAGATCTAGCCTCAAACGGCATGTAGGGTTGTTACCGGATGATGTTTCCCGGGGCACGAAGCTGTCGAAACCCTTGTCTTGTGTTGCGTCTCTCGATTCCGCTCAACCCCTCTCAAGCTAACACATAGATGCGTTGGCCTCGCGACTAAGTCCTCACACTAAGGACATTTGACGTGTTAATTCCACGACAGGTGTCGTCACTGATTCCTTCACCACCGCTATCTCATGGGTGGCCGGCGGGGATCTAATGTCCCTCTGGTCGGGTTTAAGCCCAATCCGGTCATAGTCCGTAGCGACTCCCAAGGCAGCGATGCGATCCAAGAGCTCATTAAGAGAGGAGAGCTCCACCGGATCCATCTGTTCAGAAAGCTCCGAACCAATGCGAAGGTTATGCGTGATGACCCGAGAGGCCATCTTCGGCGCGACAGCCGATGGGGCGGTCATAATGAAGCCGCCAAGCCGGAGAGTCTGGCCTACAGCCAGTGCTCTCCCAGAAGTGATATTGTCCTTGACAACGAGACGAGCCATCGAGCCCTTGCAGTGGCGACACAGAGGAACTCTCAATGAAAGCACCAATGTCGGTGTCAAAACCGGCGGATCTCGGGTAGGGGGTCCCGATCTGTGCGTCTTAGGCTGATGGTAACAGGAAGCAAGGGACACAATGTTTACCCAGGTTCGGGCCCTCTCGATGGAGGTAAAACCCTACTTCCTGCTTGATTAATATTGAAGATATGTGGAATACAAGAGTAGATCTACCACGAGATCGTAGAGGCTAAACCCTAAGAGCTAGCCTATGATGGTATGATTGTAATTGTGATCGGCCTTCTAAGGACCACGCTCTCCGGTTTATATAGACACCGGAGAGCTAGGGTTTACATGGAGTCGGTTACAAGGAAGGAAACATAATATCCGGATTGCCAAGCTTGTCTTCCACGCAAAGGAGAGTCCCATCTGGACACGAGCCAAAGTCTTGAGTCTTGTATCTTGACGCTTCTACAATCCGGACGATGAATATAGTTCGGCTGTCCGATACCCCCTTATCCAGGACTCCCTCAGCCATTGACGTACTTCTTCCTCCTATATATACCTACATACCCCAAAAACATCTAGGGAGCCACCGAAACACAATTTCCACCGCCGTAACCTTATGTATCCGCGAGATCCCATCTTGGAGCCTTCGCCGACGCTCCGCCAGAGGGGGAATCAACCACGGAGGGCTTCTACATCAACACCATAGCCCTTCC
>NW_021316461.1:0-591 GCF_002162155.2 Triticum dicoccoides | reverse complement strand
AGGCTATAGAGCTAGTTCAACTATAGTGTAAAATTATTTGAACTAGCTTATAAAGCTAGTACAACTCTAGCGTAAAATTATTTGTACTAGGCTATGGAGCTAGTTCAAATCTAGTGTAAAATTATTTGTACTAGGCTATAGAGCTAGTTCAACTCTAGTGTAAAATTATTTGAACTAGCTTATAGAGCTAGTTCAACTCTAGTTTAAAATTATTTGTACTAGGCTGTAGAGCTAGTTCAACACTAGTGTGAAATTATTTGAACTAGACTATAGAGCTAGTTCAACAATAATGTAAATTTTTTTGTACTATGCAATAGAGCTAGTTCAACTCTAGTGTAAAATTATTTGTACTAGGCTATAGAGCTAGTTCAACTCTAGTGTAAAATTATTTGTACTAGGCTATAGAGCTAGTTCAACTCTAGTGTAAAATTATTTGAACTAGGCTATCGAGCTAGTTCAACTCTAGTGTAAAATTATTTGTACTAGGCTATAGAGCTAGTTCAACTCTAGTGTATAATTATTTGAACTATCTTATAGAGCTAGTTCAGCTCTAGTGTAAAATTATTTGAACTAGGCTATAGAGCTAGTTCA
>NW_021316460.1:0-940 GCF_002162155.2 Triticum dicoccoides | reverse complement strand
TTTTTTTAATACTTCTGCAACTTGGTTGAATTAATAAAAATACCTAGGCAACTCCTAAAATCACCAAACTACTCCTGGTCCATAGTTTGATTATTTCCAACATGAAACATTTTAGTTTGGAGATATTTGAGCATTTAATTATTTTATATAATTTTAAATGCCCAAATTCAAATATCTATGATTTAATTCAGAGACCCTACGATGACCTAGGAAAATGTGCATCACTTTTGGCAGGGGTTCTGAACCAAGACAAAAATGATGGGCATTTTAGAAGGGCATTTCAGGTTCATTGAAAAAGTTTTTAGTAAACCCTAGTTGGTTTCAGAGGGGGCTGGGGGTTCTGTCATCCCCATTTCAGGTTTCTGATGAAAGAGTAAACATGATGCAACACTCTAATGCATGACTAGCTAGGGTGTGACAACTCACCCCCACTCAAAAGAATCTCGTCCCGAGATTTGGGTTCCTCCGGGAAGAAGGCGGGATACTCAAGTCGAAGACGATCCTCCCTTTCCCAAGTTGCTTCATCCTCAGAATGGTGCGACCATTGAACTTTGAGAAACTTGATATTATGACGTCGAGTGGTACGCTCGGCCTGATCGAGGATACGAATGGGGTACTCTCGATATGTGAGATTATCTTGGAGATCAAGCGTTTCGTGGTCCACTCCACGGATAGGATCCGAGAAGCAACGCCTGAGTTGAGAAACGTGGAAGACATCGTGGACTCTGGAGAGATGCGGAGGTAGTTCCAACTGGTAGGCAACTTCTCCTCGTTTAGCGAGAATGCGAAAAGGTCCAATGTAACGAGGAGCCAATTTGCCTTTGATACCGAAACGATGGGTTCCCTTCAGAGGGGTAACCCGAAGGTAAGCCTTCTCGTCAACCTCGAAAGTCATAGCCTTATGTTTTCGGTCATATTGACTCTTTTGACGAGATTGGGC
>NW_021316459.1:0-4342 GCF_002162155.2 Triticum dicoccoides | reverse complement strand
ACGGACTTAAGCATCGCTACGGGTGAGAAATTCTCATCGTAGTCAACTCCTTGAACTTGTGAAAAGACTCTTTCCCACAAGTCGAGCTTCATAGACGGTAACATTACCGACCACGTCCGTCTTCTTCTTAAAGATCCATTTATCTCAATAGCTTGCCGATCATCGGGCAAGTCCACCAAAGTCCATACTTTGTTCTGATATATGGATCCTATCTCGGATTTCATGGCTTCTAACCATTTGTCGGAATACGGGCCCACCATCGCTTCTCCATAGCTCATAGGTTCATTGTTGTCTAACAACATGATATCTAAGACAGGATTACCGTACCACTTAGGAGTAGTACATATCCTTGTCGACCTACGAGGTTCGATAGCAACTTGATCAGAAGCTTCATGATCACTATCATTAACTTCCTATTCAATAGACGTAGGCGCCACAGAAAACATCTTTCTGTGTTGCGTCACTCTCTGGTTGAAGTGAAGGTTCAACAACCTCATCAAGTTCTATCTTCCTCCCACTCAATTCTTTCGAGAGAAACTCCTTCTCGAGAAAGGACCCGTTCTTAGCGACAAACAATTTGCCCTCGGATCTGAGATAGAAGGTATACCCTACTGTCATCTTTGGGTATCCTATGAAGATGTGTTTGTCCGCTTTGGGTTCGAGCTTCTCCGGCTGAAGCCTTAAGCATCGCATCCCCAAACGTTAAGAAACGACAACTTTGGTTTCTTGCCAAACCAATGTTCTTATGACGTTGTCTCAACAGACTTAGATGGTGTCCTATCTAAAGTGAATGCAGCTGTCTCTAACGCATAACCTCAAAATGAAAACGGTAGATTGATAAGAGACATCATAGATCGCACCATATCTCATAAGGTTCGATTACGATGTCTGGACACACCATAACCCAGTGGTGTTCCAGGTGGCTTCAACTGTGAAACAATTCCACAATGTCTTAAGTGTTTGCCGAACTCATAACTCAGATATTCTCATTGATCAGATCGTAGGAATTTTATCTTCTCGTTATGATGATTCTTAACTTCACTATGAAATCGCTTGAACTTTTCAAACGTTTCAGACTTGTGCTTCATTAAGTAAATATACCTATATCTACTCAAATCGTCAGTGAAGATGAGAACATAGCGATATCCACCGCATGCTCCAATTCTCATTGGATCACACGCATCAGCATGTATGATTTCCAACAAGTTACTTGCCCGTTTCATTGTACCTGAAAACGGGGTCTTAGTCATCCTGCCCATGAGGCATGGCTCGCCTGTGTCAAGCGATTCAAAATCAAGTGACTCCAAACATCCATCGACATGGAGTTTCTTCATGCTTCTTTATGCCAATATGACCTAAGCGGTAGTGCCACAAGAAAGTGGTACTATTATTATTAACTCTACATCTTTTTGTGTGAACATGTGTATTACCACGATCGAGATTCAATGAACCATTCACATAGGGTGCATGACCATGAAAGGTATCATTCATGTAAACAGAATAACCATTATTCTCTAACTTAAATGAATGACCGTATTGCAATGAACATGATCTAATCATATTCATGCTCAACATAGACACCTGATAACATTTATCTAGGTTCAATACTAATCCCGAAGGCAGATGGAGCGTGCGATGGTGATCTCATCAACTTTGGAAACACTTCCAACACACATCGTCACCTCGCCCTTAGCCAGTCTCCGTTTAGTCCGTAGCTTTTGCTTCAAGTCACCAGTAATAGCAACTGAACCGGTATCCAATACCCAGGTGCTACCAGGAGTACTAGCAAGGTACACATTAATAACACGTATATACTTTGTTGAAGTTGCCAGCCTTCTTATCTATCATGCATTTGGGGTAATTCCGCTACCAGTGACCGTTCCCCTTACAATAGAAGCACTTAGTCTCGGGTTTGGGTTCAACCTTGGGTTCCTTCACTGGAGCGGCAACTGGTTTGCCATCCATGAAGTTTCCCTTCTAGCCCTTGCCATTCTTGAGACCAGTGGTCTTATTAAACCATCAACACTTGATGCTCCTTCTTGATTTCTACCTTTTGCGGTCTTAAGCACCGCGAACAGCTCCGGGATCAACTCCATCCCTTGCCTGTCATAGTTCATCACGAAGATCTAGTAGCTTAGTGATAGTGGCTAGAGAACTATATCAATCACTATCTTATCTGGAAGTTTAACTCCCATTTGATTTAAGTGATTGTAGCACCCAGACATTCTGAGCACATGCTCACTAGCTGAGCTATTCTCCTCCATCTTGTTGGTTAAAGAACTTGTCAGAGGTCTCACACCTCTTAACACGGGCATGAGCCTGAAATCCCAATTTCAGCTCTTGGAACATCTCATATGTTCTATGGCGTTCAAAACGTCATTGGAATCCTGATTCTAAGCCGTAAAGTATGGTGCACTAAACTATCAAGTAGTTATCAGGATGTGTCTGTCAGGTGTTTACAACATCCACAGACGATGTTGTAGGGGTTTGCACATCGAGCGGTGCATCAAAGACGTAAGCCTTCTGTGTAGCAGTGAGGACACTCCTTGGACTACGGACCTAGTCCGCATCAGTGCTTACAATATCCTTCAACTTGGTCTTTCTCAAGGAATGTATTGAAACAGGGAGCTACAACGTGAGCTATTTATCTACAACATATTTGCAAAGACAATTTAGACTATGTTCATGATAATTGAGTTCATTTAATGAACTCCCACTCAGATAGACATCCCTCTAGTCATCTAAGTGAAACATGATCCGAGTCAACTAGGCCGTGTCCGATCATCACGTGAGACAGACTAGTCAACATCGGTGAACATCTTCATGTTGATCATATCTTCTATACGACTCATGCTCGACCTTTCGGTCTTCCGTGTTCCGAGGCCATGTCTGTACATGCTAGGCTGGTCAAGTCAACCTAAGTGTTTTTGCTGTGTAAATCTGGCTTACACCCGTTGTATTCGAACGTTAGAATCTATCACACCCGATCATCACGTGGTGCTTCGAAACAACGAACCTTCGCAACGGTGCACAGTTAGGGGGAACACCTTTCTTGAAATTTTAGTGAGGGATCATCTTATTTAAGCTACCGTCGTTCTAAGAAAATAAGATGTAAAACATGATAAACATCACATGCAATCAAATAGTGACATGATATGGCCAATATCATTTTGCTCCTTTTGATCTCCATCTTCAGGGCTCCATGATCATCGTTGTCACCTGCATGACACCATGATCTCCATCATCATGATCTCCATCATCGTGTCTTCTTGAAGTTGTCTCGTCATCTATTACTTCTACTACTATGGCTAACGCTTTAGCAATAAAGTAAAGTAAGTACATGATGTTTAAGTTGACACGCAGGTCATAAATAAATTAAGACAACTCCTATGGCTCCTGCCGGTTGTCATACTCATCGACATGCAAGTCGTGATTCCTATTACAAGAACATGATCAATCTCATACATCACATATATCATTCATCACATCCTTTTGGCCATATCGGCATATGCTGCAAAAACAAGTTAGACGTCCTCTAATTGTTGTTCCAAGTTTTTATGTGGCTGCTATAGGTTTCTAGCAAGAACGTTTCTTACCTACGCGAAAACCACAACGTGATATGCCAATTTCTATTTACCCTTCATAAGGACCCTTTTCATCGAATCCGATCCGACTAAAGTGGGAGAGACAGACACCCGCTAGCCACCTTATGCAACTAGTGCATGTCAGTCGGTGGAACCAGTATCACGTAAGAGTACATGTAAGGTCGGCCCGGGCCGCTTCATCTACATACCCTCGTAGATCGCTAAGCGGAAATTCAAAATTTTCTACGCATCACCAAGATCAATCTATGGAGTAATCTAGAAACGAGGGGAAGGAGAGTGCATCTACATACCCTTGTAGATCGCTAAGCGGAAGCGTTCAAGTGAACGGGGTTGATGGAGTCATACTCGTCGTGATCCAAATCACCGATGATCCTAGTGCCTAACGGACGGCACCTCCGTGTTCAACACACGTGCAGCCCGGTGACGTCTCCAACGCCTTGATCCAGCAAGGGGAGAAGGAGAGGTTGGGGAAGACTCCATCCAGCAGCAGCACGACGGCGTGGTGGTGGTGGAGGAGCGCGGGACTCCAGCAGGGCTTCGCCAAGCACTACGAGAGACGAGGAGGGAGAGGGGTAGGGCTGCGCCAACAGGGAGATTGAATCGCGTTTTTTGGGCAGCCCCAAACCTCAAGTATATATAGGGGGAGGGGAGGGGCTGCGCCCCCACCTAGGGTTCCCTCCCTAGGGGTGGCGGCAGCCCCCAGATCCCATCTGGGTGGCGGCCACAAGGGGGAGAGG
>NW_021316458.1:0-1465 GCF_002162155.2 Triticum dicoccoides | reverse complement strand
AGCCTAGTTCAGTTCTACTACCACATTATGTTGTTAGAATGGATTCAGAACTTTGATATGATGATGTTGAGTGTGTATGAAATCCTTTGTCAAATGTCTCAAAATCCTTCTTGAGCATTTACAGCTGTCATGCTGCCGAAATTTTGCTAGAAATTCTAATGCCTTTGCATTATGATTGTGTTTTCAGATGGCCACTCGCGACCTCAATCAAGTGGTTCGCCTGACTCGATGCCTAGATGTACCCGGCCATACTGCTAAGTTGGTCAGGGTAATGACTGAGGCTGGATACCGCTGGTATCCTGAGTACACGGTCGAAGAGCAATTCCGAGACTTTAATCAAAGCCAGTATCTCTGCACTGTCAGGATATTTCCATCTTATCCTGGATCCACCGAGCCTCTTCACTGCTCTTATGGACTCGGGGTTACCATTGAGATGGCTGTGCAGGACGCCGCCTACTCTATGATGACCATTATGCGGGTCAGATCTGGTATATTTCGGGACTCTGATTTCCGGTATATGCCAGGATCACTTCCGAGAGCACAAGGGTATCTCCAGGCTATCTATGCTGACCCCACTCAGGAGGATTCACGGACTCGCACCACTGCTGAGATGCTCGAGGATAAGGACCGTGAAAATCGGGCCTTAAGGCTAGAGCTCTTCAACACCCGTGCTGACCACTGGGCCACCTTGACTCGGTTCGCACCGGCGGTGCAAGCTGGATATTCAGATATGCGCGATCTCTATCCTGTGAGATCTGCTCTGCCAGACGTGATGGTTTGGCGTGATGTAGGAGGCATCACCCCACCTCGCGGTCCCCGTAGGCCACCGTTTGTTGGTCCAAGGCCTCATCCTAGCCCCTATGGTCCACAAGCTCCGCGAGACCGTCTGTTTCCAGATGATCATGTTGAGCTTCCAGGCTATGGAGGTGACTTCTACGAGGACTACTACGGATCGGTCTGAGTTAGTGGTAGTATCACTAGTTCGCACTAGCTGTGTCGTCTATCGTCCCGTGTGACTCGTGGGATATGACCTAGTTTGTACTCCTTCCGGAGGTGTAGAAAAATAATGTATAGGAGCTTGGAATGCCTCCGATGAGATGTAATCCTCTTTTCACCGTAATAGTACCTTGTTTGGTCTTGTACTAAACTCTGTATGGTGTGTATGACGATGGAATAAAAGAAGCAGTTCTGTTTTTACCATGTCATACGGATGATCATCTTGCATTTCGAGTTATTCCTTGCATTTTTATCCTATGTCGGAATTTTATCATCCTGACTAAATCATTGTCTTGTTTACCTAGGATGGTCAACACGCGCGCTAACCCTGCTTCTCAAGAGCAGGCCGAAGGCAGTGAAGCCAGGGATGCAAATCTGCCTCATCCTCCTTCACTAGCCGAGGTTATGATGGAAGCTGAGAGAAACAAGCGGGAGACAAACCGTTTGTTGGAGCGTATTGAACAGAATA
>NW_021316457.1:0-1070 GCF_002162155.2 Triticum dicoccoides | reverse complement strand
CTCTGGAACACTTAGGCTGGCCGGCATGTGTCCTTCTTCGTTCCTGTGTCTGTCCCTTCGGGGAAATGTCACGCTTTGAGTACCGGAGTCCTGTTAGCCCGCTACAGCCCGGTTTACCGGAGTCCTGCTAGCCCAGTGCTACAGCCCGGACCCACTTGCTGATGACCGACACGTTCGAAGCTGGGTCATGGATGCCTGTCCCTGTAAGTCTGTGCCACTTTGGGTTTACGACTAGTCATGTCAGCCCGGGCTCTTTATCATATGGATGCTAGCGACACTATCATATACGTGAGCCAAAATGCGCAAACGGTCCCGGGCAAAGGTAAGGCGACACCCGTGGGGATACCGTGCGTGAGGCCGCAAAGTGATATGAGGTGTTACCGGCTAGATCGATGTGACATCGAGTCGGGGTCCTGACAGCGTTGGCATCAGAGCCGGATTGCCTGTAGGTTCTCCAAGCCAAACTAGTCGATGTTGAGTCTAGAAATTCTTTAGTTATATGTAGGGGAATTGTTTGTGGGATGGAACGTAAGGCTCTTTTTACTCCTTTATCTTATGACATTCTGATCTGAGTCAGTCCATTCTTCTACCAGGGGATAAGGAATTAGGATCTGTTCTCTCTATCAGGATCACGTGTTACTAATCAGTAGTACCTTATAAGTTTGATGGATACAAGCCTAGTTCAGTTCTACTACCACATTATGTTGTTAGAATGGATTCAGAACCTTGTTATGATGATGATGAGTGTGTATGTAATCCTTTGTCAAATGTCTCAAAATCCTTCTTGAGCATTTACAGCTGTTATGCTGCCGAAATTTTGCTAGAAATTCTAATGCCTTTGCATTATGATTGTGCTTTCAGATGGCCACTCGCGACCTCAATCAAGTGGTTCGCCTGACTCGATGCCTAGATGTACCCGGCCATACTGCCAAGTTGGTCAGGGTAATGACTGAGGCTGGATACCGCTGGTATCCCGAGTACACGGTCGAAGAGCAATTCCGAGACTTTAATCAAAGCCAGTATCTCTGCACTGTCAGGATATTTCCATCTTATCCTGGATCCACCGAGCC
>NW_021316456.1:0-1719 GCF_002162155.2 Triticum dicoccoides | reverse complement strand
GTGGTTCTGGGATTGTTTGATCTAGGTATCCTAGAAGGCCCGCTCCTATAATCTGAGATCGGGCTTGAGCTCGCCACAGAACATAGTTCGTGCGAGTCAGGGGTTCTGAGATGGTGTTGTTTAGGCCAGCGAGGAGAGAGTTGAGCTGGAGGGAGACATGGCGAGACGGGGTTCGATGCGTTGGTGGAGATCAATGATGGAGGCTAGACGAGAGGGAAAAGGGAGGCTCTGTATGCCATGTTAGGTTTTGTAGAAGCGTCTCAACCCCCGTAATATGGGAGCCCGCGTATATATATTGATATAGCGAGGCCAGCTCTCGCAGGAGGCATACATCAAGGTAGTTGAAACCACCAGAGAGGTACATGGGGATAGAGAGGATTACATCAAGAGATAAACATGAAAATAAAACAAAGAGATCTCGTCTAACTAACCACCAAACGTAGGTGGCCCGTATCCATACGTGACAATGTTTAACACAACCCTTCATCTTCCACACCAAGCTCCACGAACACCTCCATTGTATTCCGCACATCATCGCCAGCCTGCCCATGACTTATTTCTTTTAGATGAAAGGGTCGAACCGAGCTCGAGTAGGGCTCGATCTTCACCCGGCTTTGAATTAACAAAGCCATCAACCGGCCAGGATTACAAGAGCACACCATACAACCGAAGATAAAAAGGAAAACGGGGATGCAACCCCAGACAGCAGATACAAGGCACCGATGAGGCGCTGCTTGTGCATCCACAAGCAGCGCGCCGACTCCCGGTTGCTTGGCCCGGTGCTGCTCCCACTAGTAGAAAAAGGACCTTATGTGAGACACATTAGTTCCGGTTCAATTTTGGCCCGGTACTAATGGTATTATTAGTTCCAGTTCGAACGGCTATGCATTAGTGTCGGTTCGTGTCGAACCTTTAGTACCGGTTCGTTCCACGAACCGGTACTAAAGGGGTGGTGGCAGGCTGGCGTCAGGCCAGGGCCCCACGAGCCCCTTTAGTGTCGGTTCGTGGCACGAACCGGCATTAAAGGGGTCTAACCTATAGTCCCGGTTGGAGACACAAACCGGGACTATAGGACAATTTTCAAACTTGAAAAAATCATAACTAAATCATCCTAATTCAGAAAAATACATATAATATATCAAAATTTGCAGTACAAAAAGATAGAGGACCCTCCTCGTGACCTGGTCCTTGATCAAAAAGAAAAATGGGTAAAATTCAATAAACACTCCATTATCAAGTGTGATACGATGAACGGAAAGGAGATTTCTGGATGCACTTGGAACATGCAAGACATCTTTGAGATGAATATCACAATGTGGGGTTTTAACAATAGACTGACCAACATGACTTATCATCATACCTGCAGCGTTTTCTGCTGTGTTGATTTGCTCCTTGCCATGATATCTTTCATGCATGGTCAGCTTCTCAAGATCAGAGGTAATGTTCTCGTTGGCGCCGGAGTCAAGGTACCAGTTGGAGTCAACTCCGTAGGAGGTATCTGCTGCAGCCGCAACTCGTTTCCTCTGGGAGTTATCCTCTGCATAACGCCATTTGCACTCTTTTGCGATGTGGTTAGTTTTTTTGCAGATCTGACATTTGTTCTCATATTCCTCATACCCGGCAAAGTGGCGACCTTGGTTGTTGTTGTTGTAGAAACGCGGCTGGCCGTTGTTGTTGTAGTAGCCACCGCCGCCACCATGGTTGTTGTTGTAGTTGCCG
>NW_021316455.1:0-1028 GCF_002162155.2 Triticum dicoccoides | reverse complement strand
GCCCTACCCGCCACATGCACCCTCCTCGAGATATCCTGCGGTGAAGGTGGCCCGTCCTGAGCACGGATCGTACTCGGTGCCGGCTGGCTCGCACCCTTCTTAGTCTTTCTTTTGCGTGCCTTCTTCTTCTCCTGTAATGGGACCGAGTTCTGCTCACAGACCGCCTTCTTGAGTGTGTTGGGGCTGATAATATTTCGCACCTCGCCTATCTGAGGCTCGGTGAAGTCGGCAGCTGGAGGCGTCTCCTGAGAGCTGAACGCCAGACGGCGCCTGTTGCAACTTGGCTTCTCCGCGGTACGAGCTAGATCGCACACGTCTTTTGTTGGGTTTGGTTCTTGAGAAGGAGGCCCCATGAAGTCGCCATCGTACCCATGCTCGGCAAAGTACTGATCGACGTTGCCAAATGTATCATCGTCGTCGTCGTCGTCGTTCTGATCCTGTGCCATATGCATGTTTCGATCCAGTGGCATAGGGATGTCCGGCACCGTTACGGCGGTCTTGCCATGGGGCCGACTTGGCGCCGGCACGACTAGCGGTGTTGTCTTTGGGGTGGTGTCCCCCGCCCCCAAACGAATCTGGCTCTTCGGCCAAAGCAGGGGCCAGCTCAGGCAGGCGCTGAGGGTCATCACGTCATCATCGTCGGCCCCGACGGGTCGAATCGGAGGTAACAAGTCGTCGCAGCCTGGCAGCACCCGAACCAGTTGAACCCTAAACAAGTTGGGTGGCATCTGGGTACCGTGGAACAAGGGGTTGCCCGGTTGAACGATTTTGCCCTTGGCGACATCGACCAACTCGTTGTTCACGAAGTGGAGGAGAGTGCACGGAACGTCGGCGGCGCCCTGCGAAAACATGTAGGGCGTCAGGGATGCCCAGTCAAAGGCAAGGAGATGAAGTCCTCGACCGAGAGAGGCTTAATTAGTTACCGTGATGATGGCGTCGAGCTCGGCTAATGTCGAGGCACCGCCAACGGCGGGCGTGCAGTTGACGGAGCGGCCGCTTGCTGAAGAGGTGCCGGCCGGCGTACACCC
>NW_021316454.1:8887-11593 GCF_002162155.2 Triticum dicoccoides | reverse complement strand
TGCCAAGGTTTGCCTTTAGGATGTTTACAATGCTTGTTGGTTTGTATGGTGCAGGACAGAAACTTTGGCTGTAGTGCGCGATTTTACATTTTTAACTGGAACGTCAATTGGTTCTGATTCCTTTTGCACTGTCTTGATGTACAACATGTTTAGTTTTACTAATTATGGTAGAATTTTTGGGGTACCAGAAGTATGGTGGATGTTCAGATTGCTACAGACTGTTCTGTTTTTCACAGATTCTGGTTTTGATGCATAGTTTGCTTGTTTTGATGAATCTATCAATTTATATCAGTGGATTAAGCCATGAAAAAGTTATATTACAGTAGACACAATGAAAAAACAAAATATGAATTGGTTTTCTACAGTACTCAGAGTAGTGATTTGCTTTATTATACTAACGGATCTTACCGAGTTTTCTATTGAAGTTTTGTGTGGATGTAGTGTCTAATCGAGGATGTCTCGATATGAGGAAAAGGAAGAGAGGCAAGAGCTCAAGCTTGGGGATGCCTGAGGCATCCCAAGTAAATATTCAAGGAGACTCAAGCGTCTAAGCTTGGGGATGCCCAGGAAGGCATCCCCTCTTTCTTCAACAAGTATCGGTATGTTTTCGGATTCGTTTCGTTCATGTGATATGTGCAAGTCTTGGAGCGTCTTTTGCATTTAGTTTTCATTTTTCTTTTATGCACCATGCTGGTATGAGATAATCCTTGGTTGATTTATAGAATGCTCATTGCACTTCACTTAAATCTTTTGAGTGTGGCTTTATAGAATGCTTCATGTGCTTCACTTATATCATTTGAAGTTTGGATTGCCTGTTTCTCATCACATAGAAAACCACCATTTGTAGAATGCTCTTTTGCTTCACTTATATTTGTTAGAGCGTGGCAATATATTTTGTAGAAAGAATTAAACTCTCTTGCTTCACTTATATCTATTTAGAGAGATGACAGGAATTGGTCATTCACATGGTTAGTCATAAAATCCTACATAAAACTTGTAGATCGCTGAATATGATATGTTTGATTCCTTGCAATAGTTTTGCGATATAAAGATGGTGATATTACAGTCATGCTAGTGGGTGGTTGTGGATTGTAGAGACACTTGTGTTGAGGTTTACAAGTCCCGTAGCATGCACGTATGGTAACCGTTGTGTGACAAATTTGAAGCATGGGGTGTTTCTTTGATTGTCTTCCTTATGAGTGGCGGTCGGGGACGAGCGATGGTCTTTTCCTACCAATCTATCCCCCTAGGGGCATGCGTAGTAGTACTTTGCTTCGAGGGCTAATAAATGTTTGCAATAAGTATATGAGTTCTTTATGACTAATGTGAGTCCATGGATTATACGCACTCTCACCTTTCCGCCTTTGCTAGCCTCTTCGGTACCGTGCATTGCCCTTTCTCACCTCGAGAGTTGGTGCAAACTTCCCCGGTGCATCCAAACCCCGTGATACAATACGCTCTATCACACATAAGCCTCATTATATCTTCCTCAAAAGAGCCACCATACCTACCTATCATGGCATTTCCATAGCCATTCCGAGATATATTGCCATGCAACTTCCATCATCATCATATACATGACTTGAGCATTCATTGTCATATTGCTTTGCATGATCATAAGATAGCTAGCATGATATTTTCATGGCTTGTCCGTTTTTTGATGTCATTGCTACGCTAGATCATTGCACATCCCGGTACACCGCCGGAAGCATTCATATAGAGTCATATCTTTGTTCCAGTATCGAGTTGTAATATCGAGTTGTAAGTAAATAAAAGTGTGATGATCATCATTATAGAACATTGCCCCATAAAAAAGAAAAAAAGGGGGAAGGCCAAAGAAGCCTAAATAAAAAAAGTAGGCCAAAGAATCCCACCAAAAAAAAGAGAAAAAAGGGGCAATGTTACTATCTCTTTTCCACACTCGTGCTTCAAAGTAGCACCATGTTCTTCATGTAGTGAGTCTCATATCTTGTGCTTCAAAGTAGCACCATGTTCTTCATATAGATTGTCTCCTATGTAGTCACTTTCATATACTAGTGGGAATTTTCATTATAGAACTTGGCTTGTATATTCCAACGATGGGCTTCCTCAAATGCCCTAGGTCTTCATGAGCAAGCAAGTTGGATGCACACCCACTTAGTTTCTTTTGTTGAGCTTTCATACACTTATAGCTCTTAGTGCATCCGTTGCATGGCAATCCCTACTCCTCGCATTGACATCAATTGATGGGCATCTCCATAGCCCGTTGATTAGCCGCGTCGATGTGAGACTTTCTCCTTTTTTGTATTCTCCACATAACCTCCATTCTTATATTCTATTCCACCTATAGTGCTATATCCATGGCTTGCGCTCATGTATTGCGTGAGAGTTGAAAAAGCTGAAGCGCGTTAAAAAGTATGAACCAATTGCTCGGCTTGTCATCGGGGTTGTGCATGATGGGGGCATTTTGTGTGATGAAAATGAAGCATGGCCAAACTGTATGATTTTGTAGGGATAAGCTTGCTTTTGCCTTGTTGTTTTGAAAAGACATGATTGCTTTATTGGTACGCTCGAAGTATTATTGTTTTTATGTCAAATGATAGACTATTGCTTTGAATCACTCGTGTCTTAATATTCATGCCATGATTAGACATATGATCAAGATTATGCTAGGTAGCATTCCACATCAAAAATTATTCTTATTATCATTTACCTACTCGAGGACGA
>NW_021316454.1:6839-7987 GCF_002162155.2 Triticum dicoccoides | reverse complement strand
CTCAATTCTATATATTATTTCCCAATGATGTATGGCTATCCTATGATGTTTGAGTAGATCTGTTTTGTCCTAATGGCTATTTGATGATCGTGATTGGTTTGAGTTGTATGTTTTATTATTGGTGCTGTCCTATGGTGCCCTCCGTGTCGCGCAAGCGTGAGGGATTCCCGCTGTAGGGTGTTGCAATACGT
The DNA here is from genome assembly GCF_002162155.2 of Triticum dicoccoides. Taxonomy (NCBI): domain Eukaryota; kingdom Viridiplantae; phylum Streptophyta; class Magnoliopsida; order Poales; family Poaceae; genus Triticum; species Triticum dicoccoides. The sequence goes on along the minus strand of NW_021316454.1, from coordinate 7,796 downwards.
TCATGATTCGCTTATAGTGGGTTGGTGAGTGATTGAAACACAAACCCGAGTAAGAGGGATTGTTGCGTATGGGATAAAAGGGGACTTGATGCTTTAATGCTATGTTTGGGTTTTACCTTAATGAATCTTTAGTATTTGCAGATGCTTGCTAGAGTTCCAATCATAAGTGCATATGATCCAAGTAGGGAAAGTATGTTAGCTTATGCCTCTCCCTCAAATAAAATTGCAATAATGATTACCGGTCTAGTTATCGATTTCCTAGGGACAAATAACTTTCTTGTTGACAAAAGCTCTCTACTAGAACTAATTTAGTTGTGTCTTTATCTAAACAGCCCCTAGCTTTTATTTACGTGTTCTTTACTTTCTTGCAAGCTTACCCGAAAACACCTACAAAGTACTTCTAGTTTCATACTTGTTCTAGGTAAAGTAAACATTAAGCGTGCGTAGAGTTGTATCGGTGGTCAATAGAACTTGAGGGAATATTTATTCTACCTTTAGCTCCTCGTTGGGTTCGACACTCTTACTTATCAAAAACTATTGCGATCCCCTATACTTGTGGGTTATCAAGCGTCGGTCTCGGGGCGTTACAACAACCCAGAAGTTTTAGAGAGTCACTTATTTCTGTTGAGTGCTTTTATGTAGTCTAAAAACAAAAAAATAAAGAGAGGAACCCAAAACTTTTCAAAAAGGAAAGTGAAAGTGAGAAAGACTAGCATTGTTGAAGTGGGAGAGCTCCTTGAACTTTGTTCATGCTCACGGAAACTTTGTGAATCTTAATTACAGAAACTTTTCATCAAAAATAATTATCCTCTTGTACAATTCTATTGTATTATAAAAATAATGTTCCAAGGTTTGCCTTTAGGATGTTTACAATGCTTGTTGGTTTGTACGGTGCAGGACAGAAACTTTGGCTGTAGTGTGTGATTTTACACTTTTTACTGGAACGTCAAATGGTTC
>NW_021316454.1:0-2339 GCF_002162155.2 Triticum dicoccoides | reverse complement strand
TGGGATTTGGAAACAACGAATGAATTGATATGATAACGAAGGAAGTGAAATCTTGAACGAACCACCGTAAGAATTGAAAATGAAAGTAGCAAAGGCACAATTCACCGGGAAGAATTGGAAAATGAATGAAGATACTTGACAGAATTTAGAAACAAGAGAACAAAGAGATCCTGAGCTGACTAGAGTAAACTTGAACGATGCACCGGTAAGATTTGGAGAATGATAGCTACACGCTGAGAATGAAGAATTATGACATGATGGCCTTCGGAGGAAAGAAATGGAAACAACTCATGAAATGCTCCGGATGGGTGAAAAGAATTCTCACAATCGAAAACAATTATGAGAGGATGGCATCAAGCTTGAACTACGCATCTTTGGAAGAACAGGTAAGGATTTAAGAGGAACTCTTCTTCGGTCTTCAAAATTCCTGAATGACGACGAGAAACACCACTATGAATTGTTGGAATACTCCGGGAGAATGAAAACAAAGAGGTTGAGCCAACAATGAAAAATAATTTGAAATCGATCTTGGAAAACATCTGACTGATGAAATTCATTCTTACGTCAAACTTGGAAATGAATTTGAGAATCGCTCCTGATAATTCGAAGAGTCAGGTAAGATCCTGGGAAAAGACCTGTGGGTTAGGGCCCACTCAAAAGAGAACACCATTGAACAATTGCTTGAAATAAAGATTGCACCGGTAGAATTAAATGGCTTGAATGAGATAACAATCTCGAGATATCTTGAATGGATTGAGAATGGAAACACAAGTCTTGTGAGATATCTTCAGCACTCCAGAACAAATGAATAGGAAGAAGTGAATGATTAAGAGGTGCATCGGCATGAGAAAGCATTAGAAACGAGGAAAGGAATATGATGAATATCGAAAGCTTAAATAGGATCCACCGGAGAAGAAATAACAATGAAGGATGATGAACTTGAAACTGTTGAGCATCTTCATGGGAAATCACCGGATAAGAACATTGAAAGAAAAGAATGAAGAGACTTCACATGAATAAATGGATATTTGATTAAAATAAATGAGTCCTTGAAGAAAAGGGTGGGAGGGTGGGAAAAAACAAAGACAACTTGGGATGAACGAAACAAACACCGTTGAGAAAACTTAGAATTGATCTTGCGGATGGGGAGAATGATCGGATCCACTTGAAGAGAAGCACACCGGTTGGAAAAGAGTTGACATGACAATCTCAATGATCAAAAGGATTTGTACTCCCATAGAAATATGAGAACACCGTTTCAAAAAAGTATGGAATCAACACTTGACTTCAAAGCAACTCGAATACCACAAATAAAAACAAAACAAAGGATTTGGCTTGCAGAATAAGCCGGAACAAATACATATGATAGATATTTACCCAATCCCATATCATGCATCTGTTGGAAATATATTCTAGGAGCTACTTGAATTCGCACCTATAAACTCCCGAAACTTTCTGGTTATGCAATCTGGTGTTGGGGATACAGGGGAAGCAATATATCTCACCCAAACTAACAATACCTACATCCAAGTTGTATCCATCCGTCAACACATAACCAAGAAAACTCCGGAAATCGTGTACCTCAACCTTCGAAAAGCATCCGTTATACGAGTTATGGCAATACTCCCGAACTCCCCAGTACTGGGTGATGTCGAGGTTATCTCACCAACAACTGCATAAAAGAGATTTTCGATGTCGGCAAAACTCAGGTATTCCAGAACTGCAACGATAAAATTATGACGACAACACCTCGGAGCTCAACTCCCCGGGACACTGCCACAACCCCTAAATGTCAGGAGGCACCAAGAACAATGTTCTTGTCATAAGAATATCGGAACGATCCCAAGATACCCGTGTGATCCTAAAAATTTTTTAGTGAAATTTGAGAAGAGGAAAGTCAAAACATCTACGTCAGGACACCTCACCAGAGCGACGAAGGGGGCTGGGGAGTAAAAAGAATCCTACTCTCCGATATATATAATCCTAAGACTCAAAATAGTTTCTTCTAGACTCAACAACGGCCAACAAACAAGGGGGCTCCTAAGGTCGGTCGAGGCTCTGATACCAACTTGTCACGCCCAAGATGCGACCCTATCCTAAAGGAACTCGAAGGTCCCACCAAGGATAGAAGCGCATCTTGAAGACGCTTTTGCAAGGTGGATATCATTACATCAACATTACATAATAGTGGGGATACATCCGATACATACAATGTCACATGAATACAACAATACAACATACAAGAACAACATCCGACTACGGATGAATCATAAACAGAAACTCAAACAACATCCACCCTGCTAGCCCAGACTGCCGACCTGGAACCTATCCCCTGATCG
>NW_021316453.1:0-2186 GCF_002162155.2 Triticum dicoccoides | reverse complement strand
GCCAGCGGCATGTGCCGGCGTCCAGGGCGACCAGGTGCGGTATTGTAGCAGTGTCACGGGGAGGAGTGCCCGTAGTCAGGCCCCGGGGATGTAGCCATATCGTTGAACCTCGTTAACAAATCTTGATGTCGTGCTCATGTGATTGCTTGGTTCTCGGATGATCAACGGTATGCCTCGGATTTATTCTAACGTAGTAATGATTGTAGTTTTGCACAGCCTGAAGGAGACGCTCACGAACATCGATAGGGAACTGGTCGTGGTCTGCAATGTTGCGCTCCACAGCCTGATTCTTATAGGATATGTCCACTAGTGTTAATAGTCCATGGGAGGAAAAGAATTTAAAAAGAAAATGAACGTAATCCGTTGTTGTACGATGGAGTAAAAATGAGGAAGGGAGACAAAAAAAAGACTTACTTCACTGGGTGGCCAGGCCAGTGAATGCTTTTACCTCAGCAGAGCTATAGCTCAGCTAGCTAGCCTAGCTGGTCCAGTCAATGCCTCATCTGGTAATGCCTCGACAGAGCTATAGCTCAGCTAGCTAGCTTAGCTGGTCCAGTCAATGTTGTCCTCGGCGATCAGGAGGTCATTACCACGATTTTTAAGCCGCTACATACGTTTCCAAGCGACCGGTGTGGTACTAATAAAAAACGTGGAACCGAGCGGTGCAGGTGCGCTCACACTTGATCGCTGGGCCCTTTCCCCCTCGGCCCAGCAGGTAAAAGAAAAAAGGAAAACTCTTTCTTTAAGCCGACTGATCTTTGCATGATTTAAGCCTCGTCCCGACCCATCCGATGAAGTCGATCACCGGCCTCTAAAACAGGCCATGTTTCCCCCATGGGATGGGCCCACCAGTACCTTATCTTTTTATGACACGAGCATGTGAGCCGCTCATCATCTCTTTCCTTCCACACAAATCGCGATCCGCCATGAGCATGGCTATAAGTGCATGGGCTGCGACGACTGCTTCCTATCCCGTCCAGTAGCCCCGTTGCAGCATCTGCGGTCGAAACCGCGTGCTGCGTCGCAGCATCCGCCATCGCTGCCATGCACAACATTGCAGCATCTGTCATTGCCGCCGCGTGCTGCCGCTGTTGTCCAGTGTGTCGTAGCATCCGTCGTCGCCACCAAGAGTTGAATCGCAGCATTCGACGATGTTGCGATGAAGCATTGCCAAGGTGTCGGTGCTATGCTGAAGCATCGTCGGGCCTGCTGGTGTTGGGATGTCGCATCGCTGTGCTCTGCTGAAGCATCGTCGGGTCCGCCGGTGTTGGGATATTGCATCGCCGGTGCTGCAATGAAGCACCACAATGGAGCATCACCGGTGCTATGATGAAGCATTCATCGAAGCGTCGGAACATCGATGCGCTGCAAGGGAGCCTCACTGGTTCTATGATGGAGCATCGTCGGGTCACAAGGACATCGCCGATGCCATGATGGAGCATGCGTCGGACCGACAGAACATCGACGATGCTGCAAGGGAGCATCACCGGTGCTATGATGGAGCATCATTAGGTTGTCGGGACATCGTCGGTGCCATGATGAAGCATTCGTCGGACCGCCGGAACATCAACAACGTTGCAAGGGAGCATCACCGGTGCTATGATGGAGCATCGTTAGGTCGCCGGGACATCGTCTGTGCCATGATGAAGCATTCGCCGGACCGCCGGAACATCAACGGCGCTGCGAGTATCATCGGTGCTACGATGGAGCATCGTCAGGCCGCCGATACATCACCGGAGCTGCAACAGAGCACCGTCGAGCCGTCGGAGCATCACCGGTGCTGCGATGGAGCATAGCCGGGTGGCTGGTGCATCGACGGTGCAGAATGGAGCATCAATGATGCTTGAAAAGTTGTTCACAGTAGGGGCGTTGCTGCAACCCCAAAGCTCGTTGGCGCTGCAGCCATGGCCGATGTATGGCGTGCTCGTCGGCCGTTTTGCTGGTTGGTGACTGGCGACGTGGCTGCTACCACATGCTCTAAGCCGGCTAGCTGCTGCACTCACTAGAGTTACGTGCGTGTGGTGATGTTGCGTTGGTGGGTGGAGGCTGCGAGGAGCCATGTAGTAGTTGGGATGGAAGTCATGCCGTGGTCCAGCCATCAACGAATCCAGCGGCTTGAATCGTCCCGTATTGGCGCTAATCAACAACGGGCAAAGAGGTTTATTTTCCCGCGGCATCATCCGGAT
>NW_021316452.1:0-1313 GCF_002162155.2 Triticum dicoccoides | reverse complement strand
TGAACACTCACAGTTTTGGCCAATTCTAACGCGTTTTGTGGACTTTTAGTCACCGTTTTCTGGGCCTGAAATGATTTCCATAGTTGTTGAACCCCAAGGCGCGCTTACGTGTTAGTCATCAACACTCACTGTTTTGGCTGATTCTGGCCTGTTTCATGGACTATTACTCACTGTTTTGGCGCCCCGGAGTGATTTCCACGGTTAACGAACCGCAGGGTGCATTTACGTGTCGGTCATCAACACTCGCAGTTTTGGCCGATTTTGGCCCGTTTCTTGGACTATTACTCTGTTTTTTGGTCCAAGCGTGATTTCCATGATTTACGAACCCCGTGGTGCGTTTACGTGTCGGTCAATGACACTCACAATTTTGGCCAATTTCTGGTCTGTTTTGCGTACTATTACTCACCGTTTTGGCGTCCCAGAGCGATTTCCATTATTTACAATCCCCGGGTGCGTTTGCATCTCTGTCGTCAACACTCACAGTTTTGGCCAATTCTGACGCGATTCGTGGACTATTACTCATCATTTAGGGGTCCCGAAGCGATTCCATAGTGGTTGAACCCTAAGGTCCGTTTACGTGTCGGTCATCAACACTCGCAGTTTTGGCTGATTCTGGCCCATTTCATGGACTATTACTCACGTTTTGGGGCCCTAAAGTGATCTTCACGGTTGTTTGACCCCATGGTGCGCTTACGTGTCGATCATCAACAAGCGCATTTTGGGACGATTTTGGCCCATTTCTTGCATTATTACTTAGTTTTGGGGTCCCGGAGTGATTTCCACGATTGACGAACTCCACGGTGCGTTTAAGTGTCGGTCATAAACACTCACAATTTTGGCCAATTCTCGTCCGTTCCGTGCACTATTACTCACCGTTTCGGCGTCCCAGAGAGATTTCCACGATTGACAATCCCCGGAGTGTGTTTGCGTGTCTGTCGTCAACACTCACAGTTTTCGCCAATTCTGACGCGATTTGTGGGCTATTATTCACCATTTAGGGCTCCTGAAGCAATTTCCATAGTTGTGGAACCCCAAGGTGCGTTTAGGTGCCGGTCATCAACACTCACTGTTTTGGGGCCCCGGTGTGATTTCCACGATTAACGATCCCCGGGGTGCGTTTACATGTCGGTCATCAATACTAGTAGTTTTGGCCAATTCTGGCCCGTTTCGTGGACAATTACTCACTGTTTTGGGGCCCCGGAATGATTTCCACGATTAACGAACCCCCGGGTGCGCTTACGTGTCGGTTATGAACACTCACAGTTTTGGCCAATTCTAACGCGTTTTGTGGACTTTTAGTCACCGTTTTCTGG
>NW_021316450.1:0-1817 GCF_002162155.2 Triticum dicoccoides | reverse complement strand
GGAGCTGGAGCAAGGCGGAGGCGACTGGAGCGGAGGCAGACGGGGCCGAGGAGGCACGGTGCGGCGACGGCCCGATCCGCCCGTAAGACGGTGGGCGGCGGCCCAGGCGGGGTGGAATCAGCGGCGGGGGTAGGGGCGGGGCTGGATCTGCGGCTGGGCAGCGACCGAGCGGGGAGCTGCAGCGGGCGAGAGGAAGAAGGGGGGAAATGAACTGAAGGGCGGTTGGGCGTTTGCATGTGGCCACATTTTTTACATCTTCTTCCTCCGGAGATGTAAATTTGCACCGCGAGGTGTTATATTTTACATCTCCGGGAGGTGGAGATGTATATTTTTTGCATATGGACCATTTGTCACTAGTAGAAAACAGGGCTTGGGTTCAGGCCAGATAAGCCCATTAGTCCCGGTTCAGTCACGAACCGGGACCCATGGGGGCATTGGTCCCGGTTCGTGAGGCCAGGGGGCCTGCCGGGCCTCGTGGGGGCATTGGTCCCGGTTCGTCTGGCCCCTTGCTCCTGGTGGGACGAACCGGGACCAATGGGCCTTGCTCCTGGTCCACCACCGTTGGTCCCGTTTGGTGGCTTGAACCGGGACCAATTGGTCCCGGTTCAAGCGACAACCCGGGACGAATGATGTGCCTATTTATACCCCCTCCCGGGGAGCAGAGCACTCCACACTGCTCTGTTTTTTCTGGCCGACGAGGGGAGGGCTTTGTGGTGCTCTAGCTCACCTCCTATGCACATAAGGTGTTCGATGGAATGCCCGATCCGCACTACTTAAGCTTTCTCCTCTCCAAGCTCGACCTCCAAGCTCCATTTTCCTTGGGGCATCCCCGGAGCCATCGCCTCCTTCTCTGGCATCCTCCGGGACAACACTTCGGTGTCATCCACAGGTCGTGGGGAGGTTGCCGTCGGGAGCAAATTCATCTCCGACTCGTTTAGAGACTCCTCCGAAGAGGAATCCTCGAGATCGGACCCGGCCGGACTGCACAAAAATGTACGGCGTCATTATAAACCATGAGGTCAAAGTTGCATAGAAAGTATTATGGAATGTGGATACTTACGACCTCGCCCGGGCCTTGCCCCTGGAAAGCCACTCCTCGTCGCTGAAAGCAGCGGTAGTGGAGTGATCGGGAAGGGACGCTTTTCCCTTCTTCGGTGTCCCGGCCTCCCCTGACGGGGCAGCCATCCTTTTCTTCTCCTCCCTAGCGCGGGGAGGAGGCATTTCTTCATGTTCTCCCCCATCTTCGGGGGGAGAATCTTCCTCGTCATCTTTAGATGACGACTCTATCACGGCCTTGCGCCGGGGACCTTTCTTGTCCCCGCGGCCACATTCTTCACCCTCCGGCCCCCTCAATTGAGGCGGCCTTCTTCTTCTTCCTCTCCTCCCCTTCATGGGAGGAGTGCTCCTCATCATCTTCTGGCGAGGCGTCTGGTGCGGCTTCACGCCGGAGACCCTTACGGGTCCCTGCGGCCTTCTTTTCGGCCTTTTTCTCGGCACCTCGTAAGGCGCCGGAACCAGCATCTCTGCTAGGAGTGCGCTCGCTGGGTCCTCAGGCAATGGAGCTGGACAGTTAATCCACTCCGCCATCTCCACCCAATCCTGTTTGGTCAATATAGTGACCTAAGAATCCTCCCACGAACATACCAGGAAGGAAATATCTTACAAATAACCAGAGGACTTACCGGATTGGCGAGGCGGCTTGCGCTGAGCCCCCAGTCCTCGGAAAGGGGAGGAGGAACTTCGCCGGTCTTGAATAACACCTTCCAGATTGCTTTGTGCGTTGTGCCGAAGAGCTCTAGCAGCATCTCTTGTTCGGC
>NW_021316449.1:0-1315 GCF_002162155.2 Triticum dicoccoides | reverse complement strand
AGATCATAAATTCTTTAACACCATTCTCAAAATCAGAGGGCATCTTATTAAAATTACCATAAGAATTACTGTAGGAATTTCCATAATTATTAGAGGAATTACTAGGGAACGGTCTAGGATTAAAGTTTCCTCTATAAGCATTGTTACCAAACTTATTTCTACCAATAAAATTCACATCCATAGATTCATTATTATTCTCAATCAAAGTATACAAAGGCATATCATTGGGATCCATAGGACCACTCTTAGTAGCAAACAATTTCATAAGTTCATCCATCTTTCCACTCAAAACATTAATTTCTTCTATAGCATGCACTTTATTACTAGTAGATCTTTCGGTGTGCCATTGAGAATAATTATCCATAATGTTATGAAGGAGTTTGGTAGCTTCTCCTAAGGTTATTTCCATAGAAGTGCCTCCTGCAGCCGAATCTAAAAGATTTCTAGAAGCAAAATTTAATCCGGCATAAAATTTTGTATGATCATCCATAAATTCAAACCATGAGTAGGGCAATTGCGAATCATCAATTTCATTCTTTCCCAAGATTGGGCAACATGCTCATGATCAAGTTGTTTAAAATTCATAATATCGTTCCTAAGATATATGATCTTAGCAGGAGGAAAATACTTACAGATAAAAGCATATTTGCACTTATTCCATGAATCAATACTATTCTTAGGCAAAGAGGAAAACCAAATTTTAGCACGATCTCTAAGTGAAAATGGAAATAACTTCAATTTAACAATATCATTATCCGTATCTTTTTTCTTCTGCATCTCACACAAATCAACAAAGTTGTTTAGATGGGTAGCGGCATCTTCACTAGGAAGGCCGGAGAATTGATCTTTCATAACAAGATTCAACAAAGCAGCATTGATTTCACAAGACTCAACATCATTAAGAGGAGCAATCGGAGTACTAAGGAAATCATTATTATTGGTATTGAAAAAATCACACAATTTGGTATTATCTTGCGCCATAGCGAAAAGCAATCCAACACACAAGCAAACAAAAAGGCAAGCGAAAGACAGAGGAGATGGGGAAAGAGAGGGTGAAGTGGGGGAGAGGAAAACAAGAGGCAAATGGGAAATAATGTAATGCGGGAGAGATGAGTTTGTGATGGGTACTTGGTATGTCTTGACTTGAGCGAAGACCTCCCCGGCAACGGCGCCAGAAATCCTTCTTGCCACGTCTTGAGCTTGCGTTGGTTTTCCTTGAAGAGGAAAGGGTGATGCAGCAAAATAGCGTAAGTATTTCCCTTAGTTTTTGAGAACCAATGTATCAATCCAGTAGGAGGCTCCTCAGAAGTCCCAC
>NW_021316448.1:0-1441 GCF_002162155.2 Triticum dicoccoides | reverse complement strand
CAACTAAAGAGGGACAACTCAAAGGAACATATAACTTTCTGAGTTGTGGATGCATAAATTAGTATGTCGAACCGAGTTCAACATAATTCTTCCGGATAACCCATGCAGAAAGGTAGAACTGGCAGAGTCACGATTTATGAATGGAGAACTCCTCAAGAATAATCCTGTTGTGATATTTCAGTTCAACGAGGAACTTCTGCCATAAGTAGTTCATGGTATTTGGAAGAAGAAGATACCACGGACTTCAAGGACTATCGCAAAGGTTACTAATATCCTGAAGGCACTAACAATTACTATCAACACGAAGTAGGTGGAGTGAATCTCGGGTTCAAGAACCCAGGAACAGAATACCTACTACTAAGTAGCATCACGGGATGCTTCCGAGAATAAAGGCCAGAATCTTCACACTAGGACACAATCATGGCTAGACCATTAGATGATCCCCTGAGACACCTAGGTCATAATAGTAACTCCAACATAATGTCAAGGCAATAGAATACCTCAACTCAACAATTAGTGTCATTGAGCTGGCATAAAGGAACATCGAAACCAGAGGGAAAAGATTTGCAAATGCATCGGACTATTTAGAAACCTGGGATGACTCGGACAGCATAACGGCTATAATTGCTCAAAAAGATTTGAGACAATCACAAAAATGGTGGCATAACCACTCAGAAGCACAATATCAAGGTTCCGAGATCAACAATTAACATACGGAAGTAGTAGGAACTGAACTGAGACTTAAATCCAACAATCTTATAAGTCTACTGATTGGTAACACGTGATCCTAATAGAAAGAAGAGATAGCCTAGTTCTTAATCTCCGCAGGAAAGATAAGATGACTCAGATCAGAAGGGCATGAGGTATAAGGAGTAAAAAGAGCCTTACGTTCCATCCCACAATCAATTCCCTTATATAACTAAAGAATTTCTAGACTCAACTTCGACCAGTTTGGCTTGGTAATCCTACAGGCAGTCAAGCTCTGATACCAACGCTGTCAGGACCCTGACTCAATGTCACATCGATCTAGCCGGTAACACCTCATATCACTTTGCGGCCTCACGCACGGTATCCCCACGGGTGTCGCCTTACCTTTGCCCGGGACCGTTTGCGCATTTTGGCTCACGTATATGATAGTGTCGCTAGCATCCATATGATAAAGAGCCCGGGCTGACATGGCTAGTCATAAACCCAAAGTGGCACAGACTTACAGGGACAGGCATCCATGACCCAGCATCGAACGTGTCGGTCATCAGCAAGTGGGTCCGGGCTGTAGCACTGGGCTAGCAGGACTCCGGTAAACCGGGCTGTAGCGGGCTAACAGGACTCCGGTACTCAATGCGTGACATTTCCCCGAAGGGACAGACACAGGAACGAAGAAGGACACATGCCGGCCAGCCTAAGTGTTCCGGAGCAGTAGCAAGCTACCATGGCTTAGTGG
>NW_021316447.1:0-1108 GCF_002162155.2 Triticum dicoccoides | reverse complement strand
TGGAATGGAAAGGTCCAGGAAGAGAAGTAGGTTGGATTCGAGGAACAACCCAATTTCCACAAAGAAAGACCTGAGTCATATCACATGTTTCAGGTGCAAAAATTCAGGGCACTACTTCAATGATTGCCCAAGAGGGAAGAAAAGGACCCAAGGAGGCTATGTGATCATGAGGAAACCTCGAAACCTGTCAGAAGTAATGTGTTTCCGTTGTAATGGAGCAGGGCACTTTGCCAGAGGTTGTCCGAAGGAGAAGGAGACTTGTGATAAATAGTTGAGTTTGTAACAGAAGTAATATAGTAGTGGTAGTGAGAACATTTTCTTTTATATAGAGGTATTGAATTGAGGCATGTAATGGAAAAACAGGAGATTGTAATGATTTGAGAATTAATAAAGTTAGCCTCGTTGGTACTGATATGGATTTTATGAGTTGCTACTCTATGAAGGACGATTTTGACCATTTTTGAGGATAAGAGAAATATGGTCTATGGAAGATTTGTGTATTTTAAGGGTGGTAGTACCCTGTAAGAACCTTTGACCCCAGAAAGGATAAAGATACTCCACTGCATGGATTTTGGGCAAAATGAAATACGAGTTTTGTCTCGATATGTGTGATGCCCCAAGAGTATGTGGGATGAAGTCAGAGACCGACAGTTGTTTGGACCAAATGTGATCAAGGAGTCAGAAGAGAATGTTAAGTTGATTCGAGATAGACTGAAGGTAGCTCAGTCCAGGTAGAAGAGTTATGCAGACTTAAAAACGCAAGGAGGTAGTCTATGAAATTGGAGACAGAGCATGTCTTCATGTGTTCCCTCTGCGAGGAGTTAAACGGATTGGAGTTAAGGGACAGTTAGCCCCGAGGTTTGTAGGACCATACCGAGTTTTGGAGCGTATGGAGAAGTGGCCAACAAGTTAGAGTCACCCGGAGGACTGTCAGGAGTTCAAGATGTGTTTTACGTTTCCCAGTTGAAGAAGTGCCATGCAGAGATGGCCAATATTCCCCTATAAGGACGCTTGACCGCGGAAAGGATAATGATGTGGAGTATGGATTTCATAAGTATAAGTTTTATCACGGTATGTGGGACATCCCACGAGGATGAAGAAATGAAGT
>NW_021316446.1:0-1667 GCF_002162155.2 Triticum dicoccoides | reverse complement strand
TGGTTAGCAGCAATAGAAACACACAAGAATATGATCCTACAGACTACGAACAAGTGGTGGTGGTGGGTGTCACAAATCCGTCAAGCAAATCTCAAATTCTTACCAGTTCTTACCCAGCAGCAGGCGGTGATCGGCAACCGTTGTAGTCAAAAACTCTCAAAGCTTGGATAGAGCGATTACCAGGGAGAGTCAAACGCACGACGTAGATGTATGTGGAGCTGGGAAGGCTTATAATATGGTAGCAAAAAGGGTCAGCAATAATCAATTCAGAGATGCAAAGTTGAATAAACGCTCAACGACGGTACTGTGCTGGTCCTAGGCTAGACTGTGCTAGAGACGCGAGCCTAGAACACTAACAAAATCACGGCGCGGCACGTAAACAAGGGAAAAGCACACTCTGAATTTTTTTTTCGCTCTTTTTTTTTGGCGCTCTTTTTTTTGCGCTGCTTTTTTTTTTGCGAAAAATCACTATAATGGCGAGTGTCTCAAAACTCTTCCTAGCTCAAACTGACAGGATAGGCACGAAATTTTTTCGACCAAATTTTTTTTTTTTCGACTGCCGGACCCAAAAACTGGAAACGGGTCAAAAAAAACTTCCTATAATGGCACCTGTCTCAAAACACTCAGAAACACCTAAAAATAGGATAGCCAGAATTTTTTTCGAAAAATGCGTTTTCGAAAAATTTTGGGTCTAAACGGAGCGTGGCTACCCGACTCTTTTTTTTTCCGAAACCTACTCCGGCAAGGAAACACAAATCGGAATCTAGATGGATCCCGAAAACAAACCTAATAAGCAAGGAACTCGGATTGGTGGTGGATATATGGTGGTGGTATATGGCAGCGGTGGTGGTAGCGGTGGTAGTATATGGATATGGATCGGTGGTGGTATATGGACACGGATTGGTGGTGGTATATGGATACGGATTCGGTGCGGTGGTGGTAGATGGCAGGGGCGATGATGATGGTGCGGCGGCGGCGTGACAACTTATGACCAGAACTCGAAACTCTACAAGACTAGACTCTAAGACCAGCAACTAGACACGACGATGCAACCGCAAATTCAACAAAGCAAAACCCTAAAAAGATTATGCAAGGCTCAGATTGGTTCGGATATGATGAACTAACCCTAAAATTTTTTTTTGTGGCTTTTTCGTGGACTATAGGTATGAAGAACAGACTCGATCTAAACTACGAAAAACTGTAAAATCTCACCGAGCAACCTGGAAATCTGATACCACTTGATAGAGGCGAGGGTCCCGATCTTTCGATGAGATGATGGATATCGCTTTGGTGGAAGTCGACTTTGACGATCCGACTACGAACGTGCGAGGACGTCGCGCCTTAGCAATCGCTAAACCAACTCCGAGAGGTTATTGACCACGCCGGAGCACGATCAACCTGACCACGAGGGTTTGTTTCCTGCGAGCAAACGAAGAACAAGCAAGAAACTAAGATTGCAATCTGGATATTGCGAATATAAGATGAAAGCTTTATTGATCAAGGTGGGGTTCTGTGACGCCTTTGTCTGGTCGTTGAACACAAACGAAGTACGCGAAGTTGCAGCTATGGCGAACTTTTAATCTAAACAAAACCCAAAGTCTAAACGATGCCCTAAGGGCTGTATATATGGAGGAAGAGGGGGGAATTTCGTGGCCCTTGGTGGAGGA
>NW_021316445.1:0-895 GCF_002162155.2 Triticum dicoccoides | reverse complement strand
TGCGCAAATCAGGAAATCTATCCTTACGCAAATGTAACCAAACAAGATCTCCAGGTGCAAACACAACATGTTTTCTACCCTTATCTCCAGCAAGTTTATATTTAGCATTCATGCGCTCAATGTTTTCCTTAGTTAACTCATGCATTTTTAAAATCAATTCAGCACGTTGTTTAGCATCAAAATTAACCTTCTCCGAAGATGGAAGAGGCAACAAATCAATAGGTGCACGAGGTAGGAAACCATACACAACTTCAAAAGGGCACATCTTAGTAGTAGAATGCAATGAACGATTATAAGCAAATTCAATATGAGGCAAGCATCCCTCCCACATTTTCTTATTATTCTTCAAAACAGCCCTAAGCATAGTAGACAACGTTCTATTGACTACTTCAGTTTGTCCATCAGTTTGGGGGTGACAAGTAGTACTAAAAAGCAGTTTAGTCCCCAACTTAGCCCATAAACATCTCCGAAAGAGGCTAAGAAATTTAGTATCATGATCTGAAACAATAGTATTTGGCACACCATGCAAGCGAATAATTTCACGAAAGAACAAATCAGCAACATTAACAGCATCATCGCTTTTATGACATGGTATAAAGTGTGCCATTTTCGAGAATCTATCCACGACAACAAATATGCTATCCCTCCCCTTCTTTGTTCGAGGTAAACCTAAAACAAAGTCCATAGATATATCCTCCCAAGGAACACTAGGTACAGGCAAAGGCATATATAAACCATGAGGATTGAGTCGTGACTTAGCTTTTTGACATGTAGTGCATCGAGCAATAAAACGCTCAACATCCCGTCTCATCTTTGGCCAAAAGAAATGTGTAGCAAGTACGTCCTCCGTCTTCTTCACGCCAAAGTGTCCCATTAATCCTCCTCCATGCGCCTC
>NW_021316444.1:0-2078 GCF_002162155.2 Triticum dicoccoides | reverse complement strand
CAATTTCATACGAATTTGATGGTAGCCACTACGCAAATCAACTTTGGAGAATATTGTAGAGCCACTCAATTCATCAAGCATATCATCTAGCCTAGGAATAGGATGACGATAACGAATAGTAATATTATTAATGCCTCTACAATCAACACACATACGTGATGTACCATCCTTTTTCGGCACTAGAATAAGAGGAACAGCACAAGGACTAAGGGATTCGCGTATATAACCTTTGTCGAGAAGCTCTTGTACTTGACGCATAATCTCCTTCGTCTCCTCTGGATTGGTACGGTATGGTGCACGGTTTGGCAGTGAAGCACCGGGAATTAAGTCAATCTGATGCTCAATCCCTCGAATAGGCGGTAATCCCGGTGGCACGTCTTGTGGAAAAACGTCAGCGAACTCCTGCAAAATGTTAGTGACAGCAGGAGGCAAAGAGGAAGGCACGTCCTCGAATGAAAATAATGCCTCTTTGCACACAAAAGCATAGCAAACAGATTTGCTGAAATCTAGCTCATCAATATCAGATTTGGTGGCAAATAAACATGCACTTTTCAATTGAATTTCAGAAGCAACACTAGATGGTTTATTATTAGGCTTCATTGTTGCTCAAATTCTTTTGCCACAATCTGATTTTCACTCTTATTCTTCTCCTGTTGTGCTTTATTAGCTCTATTAATATCATCTTTCAAAATGGAATCAGGAGTCATAGGAAGCAAAGTAATATTTTTATCCTTATGAACAAGAGTATAGTGATTGTTTCTACCATGGTGTACAGAATTTTTATCAAATTGCCATGGTCTACCAAGTAATAAGGAACATGCTTGCATAGGTACCACATCACAATCAACATAATCAGCATATGTAGAGATACTAAAATGCACACGAACAGTACGTGTTACCTTAACCTTGCCGCTGTTGTTGAACCATTGGATATAGTAAGGATGTGGATGTGGTCTTGTGGTGAGAGAAAGCTTCTCCACCATCTCCATGCTAGCCAAGTTGTTGCAGCTCCCTCCGTCTATTATGACGCGCACAGAACGTTCCTTCACAACTCCCTTGGTATGGAACAAATTGTGCCTCTGATTTTGCTCAGCTTCTGTGACCTGCACACTCAAAACACGTTGAGCAACTAAACATTCATACCTGTCAGCGTCTTCAGGAGCCATGTATTGCGTCTCATGATCAGAATCATCTTCACCATGTTCTTCACGTGTAATAAGAGCCAATGTCTCCTCATCATAGTCACTAGCGGACTCATATCCACCATCCGCGGTAGCAATCATCACACGCGGAGATTTGCATTCCCTCACATAATGACCTCCTCCCTTACAACGACGACAAATAATATCACTTGTGTGCCCTATTGATGCCATGGAAGAAGAAGAACGCTGTGCAGGACCCGCAGGTGCGCTCTTGGAAAATAATGGTGGTTGTGCCTGTTTTCTTGTATCACGGCTGGAGGTGGCACCGGATGGAGGTGCTGGTGCAGTTGAAGTAGAAGATGCACGTGGTGTCCATGATGAAGGTCGGCCTGCAGAAAAGTTAGTTCGCCCCAATGCTTGTCGATCCTGCACTTCACGTTCAGCTTTACAAGCAAGATGGAATAAACGAGTGATATTAGTATACTCCTTATAGTCTAAAATGGTCTGAATCTCTCTATTTAATCCACCCAGAAAACGTGCAAGCATAGCTTCATTCTCCTCAACAATACCACATCTAATCATGCCAGTTTGTAATTCCTGATAATATTCTTCTACAGAATTTTTCCCTTGTCTTAAACGCTGCAATTTGTGAAGCAATTCACGTTGATAATATGGTGGAACCCAACGCGTACGCATAGCAGTTTTCAAAGCAGCCCAAGTAGTTGGAATAGGATATAATCTACAATGTTCAGACCACCATACACATGCAAAACTAGTGAAAGCACAAACAGCAGCAGCAACTCGTCTCTCCTCAGGATATTGTAAACATGTAAATCGTTGTTCAGTTTCTAACTCCCAAGTAAGATATATATCAGGAACATATCTACCCTCAAATGGTGGAATATTCAATTTCAGTTTAGGAATATGGACATCATC
>NW_021316443.1:0-1089 GCF_002162155.2 Triticum dicoccoides | reverse complement strand
GTTGGGGTTGTAGAGGAAGATGGCCACGCATGGGGAGCAATGGGAAGGAGAAGGTGCAGTACTCGTTCTCCGACTATTCAGTACGATCCTACAAGAGGCCACAGCGGCCCGCTCTAGAGACCATCCCGGACCCGGAGCAGCATGTTTAATAATCCTCTATTGAATTCTCGCTTGTACAATTCTATTGGTAGAAAAGATGTATGGGCTTTATCTTCTACTTCCTCCGTCCCATAATGTAAGACGTTTTTTGACAATAGTGTAGTGTAAAAACACGTCTTACATTATGAGACGGAGGACGATACAATTCTGTGTTAATGGATTCTAGGGCTAATTTTTAATGTGATGTGATTATGCATTAATGGATCTTGGTTATTTTTATGTGATGCAATTATGGATCTGTGTATTCAGGTTGGATGAGTTCCTTGAGATGATTTGTAGTTCTGGGTAAATCTGCCTTAATCTTTTTGTCTCGAAGAAATACTGATCTTACAGATTTCTGCTTGATTTTATCATTCAAATCCATGGAATGAAAAAAGCTTAACGTGAATTTTCCCCTTGGGAGGACCCGTTAACTAGCGAGTATGCTTCGTACAGTATTGTCCTCTTGGGAGGACCCTGTAACTAGTGAATCATGGTAAGATTTTTTACTCTATATGGCTGAAAGGTAAATTTAAGAAAACATCTTGAAATCTCTACAGTACTATCAGAAAAGTAAGAAGATTTACCCAAAATAATTGGTTGTCAAAAACAAGAAATAATGCCCAGAAGATTGTTTTGTTTAACAAACTATGAAAAAAACATATCTAATCCTACGCAAGCTGATTGTTCCATTGTTACCTGGGAGGATATGTAGATACAGGTTCACACGGTACGATATGTGTTTATGAATAGTCATCAAATTCTTCAGTTCATTTCATTGAACTAGCTACCGTCGTAGGGTATGCTAACAAAGGAGTATATATTTTATTAATAATATTGATTTCTCACAATGTCTTTCACTAGGGATTTAAAAAGGTTTTGGTGAGGAGATGGCCCAAAGTAACTTTTTTGCATGCTAATACGTGTCTCATTTATATCATAAGAATCATA
>NW_021316442.1:0-1226 GCF_002162155.2 Triticum dicoccoides | reverse complement strand
ACTTGATTCGGAGGTTGCGGGGCTCTGGCACTTGATCTTGAACTCCTTGTACTCATCTTCGCTCATCAAAGGATATTTCGCCTTGATCTTGTCATAACTATCACCTTTATCAATCATTCTCTTCACCGCGCTTCTCCAAGTAGACATGGCCGTGCTCATCTTCGTGAGGGCGGCATTGTTCACTTTATTCCCTGAGAGGCGTGTGTTTTCAAATTCGGCGGGGAACTTGTATCGTTCGTGCAGCTTCGTGAAGAGGAGGTTGCGCAAATTCCCTCGGTCCTTATGCCTAAGGTTCTCGGTGTTGATCGAGACGGTGCTCCGGAGAATGCACCCGAGCTGAACCGAGTACCCCTTGACTATATGTTTGGGCTCCGTTGGATTCCCGTCGGAGTCCACTTGAGTGAATTCCTCCTTGACGGTGCGGAGCGCATTCGGGCGCCGGTCCTTCTTTTGCTTCTTCGGTTGGCTGCCATCTGTGTCTGCGCCGCCACCATCTGTGTGTGCGCCGCCATCATCAGTGGTGGCATCCTCGGCGGCACCATCAGTGGTGTCATCCCCGACGCCACTAGGGGTTGTGTAATCAGGATCGGTGTCTTCCGCGGCGTCATCATAGCGGTGAGGTTGTTCCTCCATCTCTTGGGACAGCTCCCAGAATTGCTTGCCGCCCGAACCACCGGCCTCATCGTTGTGGGCCATGTTTCTCTCTAAATAGGAAAAAATTTTGGTCAAAAAGATGGTTATTGTCAAGGAACAAGATAATGGTCTCATGATTTAGGGTTTGTCGACACCGAGGCACCCTAAAAGCCTAAGCTTTCATCATTTAGGTTCTCATCGACACCGAGGCATCCGGGGCAACCAAGTTAAGTTTTCATCATTTAGGGTTTATCGATGCCGAGGCACCCTAGGTTGGGCCTAATCTTGGCTCTATTGCCACCTATGTTGGGTTTATCATCTAGGGTTTATCGATGCTAAGGATAATTCTAAGTTGGGCCTAATCACTTGGCTCTATTGCCACCTATGATTTAATGCAGCAAGAATGGCAGGGCAGTTGATCCTACTTAACTAAGTACTAAGATAGCCCGGCCCATGCATTAGTCGCAAGTACCCCATATGTCCTATTTTTAGCAAAGTCATGCTAAAATTCACGGAAAATTTCAGCATGACCTTTGCTGAAAATAGGACATATGGAGTACCCGAATTTGCCGGAACGGAAGTTAATCGACATT
>NW_021316441.1:0-13314 GCF_002162155.2 Triticum dicoccoides | reverse complement strand
GGTTGTGCGTCCCCACCAGCCTAGTAAAACTCGCTTGCCTCCCAAGCGCCGTGATAAATGGCGCAGTTGGGTTACCCACGTCCGTATTGATGAGAATCCCGTAAAAGGGGGCACACGATCTCTTCTTTGACAAGACGTGCCAAGGAAACCGCCTCGCTAAATGTGCTGAGGTGGAAAAGTAAAAACGATTCGAGTAAAGGACTTGGCCGTAGTATGATGTCACGTTGCGGAATGCGTCAGCAGATTAGATTTGTGTTGATATTATTCTCTCTATGGCAATATGGGGAAACTTATTTTGCAGAGCCGGACACTATCCTTGGTGTTTAAAATCTTCTTGAAGGACTTGGAGGAGGAACCCGCCTTGCAATGCCGAAGACAATCTGCGCGCCGGACTCGTCGTCATTGAAGCCTGGTTCAGGGGCTACTGAGGGAGTCCTGGATTAGGGGGTGTTCGGGTAGCCGGACTATACCTTCAGCCGGACTCCAGGACTATGAAGATACAAGATTGAAGACTTCGTCCCGTGTCCGGATGGGACTTTCCTTGGCGTGGAAGGCAAGCTTGGCGATGCGGATATTCAAGATCTCCTACCATTGTAACCGACTCTGTGTAACCCTAACCCTATCCGGTGTCTATATAAACCGGAGGGTTCTAGTCCGTAGGACAACTTCATTATACAACAATCATACCACAGGCTAGCTTCCAGGGTTTAGCCTCCTTGATCTCGTGGTAGATCTACTCTTGTACTACCCATATCATCAATATTAATCACGTAGGAGTAGGGTTTTACCTCCATCGAGAGGGCCCGAACCTGGGTAAAAACATCGTGTCCCTTGTCTCTTGTTACCATCCGCCTAGACGCACAGTTCGGGACCCCCTACCCGAGATCCGCCGGTTTTGACACCGACAGAGGGTATCCAGACACACTCTCCCCCTTCGTTGCTATGCATCTCCATGAATAGATCTTGCGTGTGCATAGAAATTTTTTGTTTTCCATGCAACGTTACCCAACAAAAATGACATAACCAGCCCTGCTACAGATCCCGAGATCTATCTGACTAAGAGCAACTACTGATCGTCCGGAGACGAGACGTCGAAACACCCACAATCCTCGTTAAACTCCCACTGGAGCTCGGTTGCATCACCTATGTCTGTATCAGTGGTACCTGCAACTTTGTTTGTAGTAATCTGTGAGCCACGGGGACTAAGCAATCTCATTACCCACTGTGTCAAAACTAACAAAGCTTAAATGGGTATGGCATGGGTAAGTGGTGACGTTGCGGCAAGCACTAAGCAGGTTTAAGTGGCTAACTTACGAGTACAAGAATAAGAAGAGAGACTACGCATAACGGTCCCAAATTGGTAATGATCAAGAATTGATCCTGAACTACTTACGTTGCAATCATAACCCCACCACGTTCTCTTCCCGAACTTTGTCGAAAAGAGATGATCATGGTTCCACATGCGGTTCATGTATTTTATTTGAATTTGGTGTCAAGTTCACTACAACTGGATATCATAAATTTCCAAGTTGCCCATAACCGCGGGAACGGCTCTCAAAAAGATTAAACCATGCAGGGGTGTCCCAACTTAGTCCATTACAAGCTCTCACGGTCCGTGGAGGAAAATCTCCATCTCGGGACACCCCGATCAAGCTCGGAATCCCGGTGCACAAGACATTTCGACAATGGTAAAACAAAACCAGCAATACCTCCTAACGTGTCGACACCACGATAGGAGCCGCGCGTATCTCATGTCAGGCCATGATCGGATGGGACAAGCTACGAGTAAAACTAGATCTCAAGTTTCGCCGTTTTGGACCTACAGGCCACCCCTTTTGGACCAACACTCATGAGGAGCAATGGTCCGGTTTGTTGATTAAGAATCATCGGGTTAATTACCCCCATGCAAATTTTAGTTGTTATTAGGCAAATGGTAAAACCAAAGTTGGCCCTTGCTGGAAGAGTTTTATTCAAAGCGAACTATCAAGGGGACCCCATAAACCCCGACCATGTAAGGAACGCAAATCAAGGAACATAACACCAGTATGACGGGAACTAGGGCGACAAGAATGGAACAAAACACCAGGCAAAAAGGCCAAGTGTTCCACCATTTACCAATATATAGATGCATTAATTAAATAAGAGATATTGTGATATCCCATGATATGTCTCATCATGGAATAAACTACACCACAACAACAACTAGCAACATATAAGAGGGGCTGAGAAAGCGGTAACATAGCCAAACAACGGTTTGCTAGGGTTTTTTTAACCGTTTGCTAGGTTTGATAGAGGCAAAGGTGTCCCGATGTTTCGATGAGATGGTGGCTATCGTTTTCTGTGGGAGTCGACCTTGACGATCCGACTACGAACGTGCGAGACGTCGCGCCTTAGCAATCGCTAAACCAACTTCCGAGGGTTATTGACCACGCCGGAGCACGATCAACCTGACCACGAGGGTCTGTTTCCTGCAAGCAAACGAAGAACAAGCAAGAAACTGAGATTGCAATCTGGATATTGCGAATATAAGATGAAAGCTTTATTGATCAAGGTGGGGTTCTATGACATCTTGGTCTGGTTGTTGAACACAAACGAATTACGCGAAGTTGCAGCTATGGCAAACTTTTAATCTAAACAAAACCCAAAGTCTAAACGATGCCCTAAGGGCTGTATATATGGAGGAGAGAGGGGGAATTTCGTGGGCCTTGGTGGAGGGGTCCAAAACCAACCCTAACTCTTGTTTCCCCACACATACGGACTCTAAAAACAGCCTATACTTAAGTACTTCGAAAATACATGGGCCTGGCCCAATAATAAGTTGACGCGGCACCTAAAATAGCCTCTGGACGAAATTTATGAAGTGGCATCTTGTATATTTCGTCCCATGCTTCATGCACTCATTATGGTGGCTTCAAAGTCCTGGAATCATCACTTGTAACTCTGTTCTTGTTCCCCTTGCGCATGCCATCATCTCCATGCTTGAACTTGCTCCAAGGTTCATCTTTCTTGCCCAAGCTAGGCCCTTCATTTGTAAGCAAAACAAATGTATCCAATTTAGGCAGCATCATATTCTCATGAACATTAAAATCGTTACCAAGAAACGAAAGTACCTGATAATTCAATTGGCGTGCGCGAGCTCTAGTAATCGGTCCAGTATGTATGGCAGCAGGGGCTGTGGGTGTAACAATGGTATTGATGTCCTCATCATCCTCCCCTTCTTGAAATGAATTCGTCCTCAACGAAAGTTCATCGTCCTCACCCAAATAAAGCTTCAAATCTGCAATGTTAAAAGTGGGACTAACCCAAAAATCTGCAGGCAGCTCAAGTTTATATGCATTATCATTTATTTTCTCTAATACCTTAAAAGGACCATCAGCACGTGGCATTAGCTTTAATTTGCGCAAATTAGGAAATCTATCCTTACGCAAATGTAACCAAACAAGATCTCGAGGTGCAAACACAACATTTTTTCTACCCTTATCTCTAGCAAGTTTATATTTAGCATTCATACGCTCAATGTTTTCCTTAGTTAACTCATGCATTTTTAAAATCAATTCAGCACGTTCTTTAGCATCAAAATTAACCTTCTCCGAAGATGGAAGAGGCAACAAATCAATACGTGCACGAGGTAGGAAACCATACACAATTTCAAAAGGGCACATCTTAGTAGTAGAATGAAATGAACGATTATAAGCAAATTCTATATGAGGCAAGCATTCTTCCCACATTTCTTGTTATTCTTCAAAACAGCCCTAAGCATAGTAGACAATGTTCTATTGACTACTTCAGTTTGTCCATCAGTTTGGGGGTGACAAGTAGTACTAAAAAGCAACTTAGTCCCCAACTTAGCCCATAAACATCTTCAAAAGTGGCTAAGAAATTTAGTATCACGATCTGAAACAATAGTATTTGGCACACCATGCAAGCGAATAATTTCACGAAAGAACAAATCAGCAACATTAACAGCATCATCGCTTTTATGACATGGTATAAAGTTTGCCATTTTCGAGAACCTATCCACGAAAACAAATATGCTATCCCTCCCCTTCTTTGTTCAAGGTAAACCTAAAACAAAGTCCATAGATATATCCTCCCAAGGAACACTAGGTACAGGCAAAGGCATATATAAACCATGAGGATTGAGTCGTGACTTAGCTTTTTGACATGTAGTGCAGCGAGCAACAAAACGCTCAACATCCCGTCTCATCTTTGGCCAAAAGAAATGTGTAGCAAGTATATCCTCCATCTTCTTGACGCCAAAGTGTCCCATTAATCCTCCTCCATGCGCGTCTTGCAACAACAAAAGACGAACGGAGCTAGCTGGAATGCATAGCTTGTTAGCACGAAACACAAATCCATCGTTAAGAATGAACTTGTTCCAAGTTCTCCCTTCCTTACAATTCTGCAATACATCTTTAAATTCAACATCATGAACATATTGATCTTTGATGAATTCTCAAACCAAATATTTTAAAGTCAAGTTGTGAAATCATAGTATAACGACGAGACAATGCATCAGCAATAACATTTTCTTCACCCTTCTTGTGTTTAATGACATAAGGGAAAGTCTCAATGAATTCAACCCATTTAGCATGTCTACGGTTCAGTTTTGCTTGACTTTTAATGTGTTTCAAAGATTCATGATCAGAATGTATAACAAATTCCTTGGGCCATAAATAATGTTGCCATGTTTCTAAGGTCCGAACAAGAGCTTATAATTCTTTATCATAAGTAGAATAGTTCAGACAAGGCCCACTCAATTTTTCAGAAAAGTATGCAACAGGTTTGCCATCTTGTAATAACACACCTCCTAATCCAATTCCACTAGCATCACATTCAAGCTCAAAAGTCTTATTGAAATTAAGAAGTTGAAGTAAAGGAGCATGTGTCAACTTATCTTTCAATACCGTGAAGGCTTCTTCCTGTGCGGTACCCCAAACAAAAGGCACATCCTTCTTTGTAAGCTCGTTGAGAGGTGCAGCAATGGTGCTGAAATTTCTCACAAAACGCCTATAGAAACCAGCGAGGCCAAGGAAACTCCTCACTTGTGTGAATGTTTTGGGCTGCGGCCAACTCTCAATAGCTTCAATCTTGGCATTATCAACTTCAATTCCATGTGGAGTAACAACATAGCCACGAAAAGATACTCGGTCGGTGCAAAAGGTGCACTTTCCAAGGTTACCAAACAAACGTGCATCACGTAGAGAAATAAAAACAACACGTAAATGTTCCAAATGTTCCTCCAAAGATTTGCTATAAATCAATATGTCATCAAAGTAAACTACCACAAATCGTCCAATGAAACACGTAAAACTTCGTTCATTAACCTCATGAAAGTACTAGGTGCATTAGTTAACCCAAAAGGCATGACTAACCACTCATATAATCCAAACTTAGTTTTAAATGTTGTTTTCCATTCATCTCCCAATTTCATACGAATTTGATGGTATCCACTATGCAAATCAACTTTGGAGAATATTGTAGAGCCACTCAATTCATCAAGCATATCATCTAGCCTAGGAATAGGATGACGATAACGAATAGTAATATTGTCGATGCCTCTACAATCAACGCACATACGCGACGTACCATCATTTTTCGGCACTAAAATGATAGGAACAGCGCAAGGACTAAGGGATTCGCGTATATAACCTTTGTCGAGCAGTTCTTGTACTTGACGCATAATCTCCTTCATCTCCTCTGGATTGGTATGGTATGGTGCACGGTTGGGTAATGATGCACCGGGAATTAAGTCAATTTGATGCTCAATCCCTCGAATAGGTGGTAATCCCGGTGGCACGTCTTGTTGAAAGACGTCAGCGAACTCCTGCAAAATGTTAGTGACAGCAGGAGGCAAAGAGGAAAGCACGTCCTCGAATGAAAATAATGCCTCTTTGCACACAAAAGCATAGCAAACAGATTTGCTAAAATCTAGATCATCAATATCAGATTTGGTGGCAAGTAAACATGCACTTTTCAATTTAATTTCAGAAGCAACACTAGATTGTTTATTATTAGGCTGCATTTGTTGCTCAAATTCTTTTGCCACAATCTGATTTTCACTCTTATTTTTCTCCTGTTTTGCTTTATTAGCTCTATTAATATCATCTTTCAAAATGGAATCAGGAGTCATAGGAAGCAAAGTAATATTTTTATCCATATGAACAAGAGTATACTGATTGTTTCTACCATGGTGTACAGAATTTTTATCAAATTGCCATGGTCGACCAAGTAATAAGGAACATGCTTGCATAGGTACCACATCACAATCAACATAATCAGCATATGTAGAGATACTAAAATGCACACGAACAGTACGTGTTACCTTAACCTTGCCGCTGTTGTTGAACCATTGGATGTAGTAAGGATGTGTATGTGGTCTTGTGGTGAGAGATAGCTTCTCCACCATCTCCATGCTAGCCAAGTTATTGCAACTCCCTCCATCTATGATCACGCGAACAGAACGTTCCTTCACAACTCCCTTTGTATGGAACAAATTATGCCTCTGATTTTGCTCAGCTTGTGTAACCTGCACACTCAAAACACGTTGAGCAACTAAACATTCATATCTGTCAGCATCTTCAGGAGCCATGTATTGCGTCTCATGATCAGAATCGTCTCCACGGTGTTCATCACGTGTAATAAGAGCCAAAGTCTCCTCATCATAGTCACTAGCGGACTCATACCCACCATCCTTAGTAACAATCATCACACGCTTAGATGGGCATTCTCTCGCATAATGACCTCCACCCTTGCAACATTGACAAATAATATTATGTGTTTGCCCTGTTGATGCCATGGATGAAGAAGAGCTCTTTGCAGGCCCAGAAGGTGTGCTCTTGGCAGATAGTGGTGATTGTGCCTGCTTTATTGTGTCACGGTTGGAGGTGGCAGCCGACGGAGGTGCCGGTGTAGCAGAACGTGTGGAAGTAGATGATGCACGTGGTGTCCATGATGAAGGTCGACCTGCAGAAAAGTTAGTCCGCGCCAATGCCTATCGATCCTGCACTTCACGTTCAGCTTTACAAGCAAGATGGAATAAACGAGTGATATTAGTATACTCCTTATACTCTAGAATGGTCTGAATCTCTCTATTTAATCCACCCATAAAACATGCAAGCATAGCTTCATTCTCCTCAACAATACCACATCTAATCATGCCAGTTTGCAATTCCTGATAATATTCTTCTACATAATTTTTTCCTTGTCTTAATCGCTGCAATTTTTGAAGTAATTCACGTTGATAATATGGTGGAACCCAACGAGTACGCATAGCAGTTTTCAAAGCAGCCCAAGGAGGTGGAATAGGATATAATCTACAATGTTAAGACCACCAAACACATGCAAAGCTAGTGAAAGCACAAATAGCAGCAGGAACACGTCTCTCCTCAGGATATTGTAAACATGTAAATCGTTGTTCAGTTTCTAACTCCCAAGTAAGATATATATCAGGAACATATCTACCCTCAAATGGTGGAATATTCAATTTCAGTTTAGGGAGATGGTCATGATCTCGTACCTGAGGGGGAGCCCTAACATTGCCATTATTTGCATGTAGACGACCTGGTGGTTGTGGTGCTGGTGGTTGCACGTAGTTCTGATTTTGATCAACCTCATCCTCGTAATCTCCCACATAATCATCCTCCTCCACATCAGCAGCAGGAGCCACAGAAGTATCAACAGCAGCACCAGCAGTTTGGCCAGGCTGAAGAGGGACACGACTTGCTCGGCAGAGGGCTGTTTCCCGACGTGGAGGTAGTCGGTGTTGTTGCTGTTGGTGCAGAGGTGCGGCAGGAGCAGCCGGTGGTGGAAAACGCGAAAGCAATTCAGCAAACTTGTTATCGAGCTTTGTTTCAAATGTCTTCTCCATGCCATCTAGCTTCTCCATGGCCTCTTCAAATCTGTTTAGCACATCTTCCACCTGTCCACTCATCATTTGCTGAAACTTATCATGTAACTCTTTGTTCGTCATGTTCTCCCAGTCAATCACGTTGGGTTGTGATCCTGCCATGGTTAGCAGCAATAGAAACACACAAGAATATGAACCTACAGACTACTAGAAAACGGCGGTGGTGGAGTGTCACAAATCCGTCAAGCAAATCTCAAATTCTTACCAGTTCTTACCCAGCAGCAGGCGGTGATTGGCAACCATCATAGTCAAAACTCTTAAAGCATGGATAGAGCGATTACGAGGGAGAGTCAAATGCACGGCGTAGATGTATGTGGAGCTGGGAAGGCTTATAATATGGTAGCAAAAGGGGTTAGCAATAATTAATTCAGAGATGCAAAGTTGAATAAACGCTCAACGACGATACTGTGTTAGTCCTAGGCTAGACCGTGCTAGAGACGCGAGCCTAGAACACTAACAAAATCACGGCGCTGCACGTAAAAAAGGGAGAACACACTCTGGAATTTTTTTCGCTCTTTTTTTTGCACTCCTCTTTTTTTTGCGAAAAATCACTATAATAGCGAGTGTCTCAAAACTCTTCCCTCATCAAACTGATAGGATGGGCACGAATTTTTTTTTGACTTTTTCGGAAATCAGGGCAGCGACGACGAAAAAGTGCGACAAAAATCACTATGATGGCACGTGGCTCAAAAAACTCAGAAAAGCCTAAAAATAGGATAGGGAAAAAATATTTTTGGTCGCCGAAATTTTGGCCTAAAAACTGCCCGGGGGTCTCCGGACTCTTTTTTTTTTGAGACCTACGCAGGCAAGGAAACACGAATCGGAATTTAGATTGATCTCAAAAACAAACCTAATATGAGAAGAACTCGGATTGGTGGTGGATATATGATTGTGGTATATGGCAGCGGTGGTGGTATATGGTAGCGGTGGTGGTATATGGATACAGATTGGTGGTGGTATATGGATACAGATTGGTGGTGGTATATGGATACGGATTCAGAGCGGTGGCGGATAAGAAATGGTGGTAGATGGCAAGGCGATGATGACGGTGCGGCGGCGGCGTGACAACTTATGACCAAAACTCGAAACTCTAAAAGACTAGACTCACAGACCAGCAACTTGACACGACGATGCAACCGCAAATTCAACAAAGCAAAAACCCTAAAAAGAATATGCAAAGGCTCAGATTGGTTCGGATATGATGAACTAACCCTAATTTTTTTTGTGGCTTTTTCGTGGATTGTAGGTATGAAGAACAGACTCGATCTAATCTACGAAAAACTATAAAATCTCACCGAGCAACCTGGAAATCTGATACCACTTGATAGAGGCAAAGGTGTCCCGATGTTTCGATGAGATGGTGGCTATCGTTTTCTGTGGGAGTCGACCTTGACGATCCGACTACGAACGTGCGAGACGTCGCGCCTTAGCAATCGCTAAACCAACTTCCGAGGGTTATTGACCACGCCGGAGCACGATCAACCTGACCACGAGGGTCTGTTTCCTGCAAGCAAACAAAGCACAAGCAAGAAACTGAGATTGCAATCTGGATATTGCGAATATAAGATGAAAACTTTATTTATCAAGGTGGGGTTCTGTGACGCCTTGGTCTGGTCGTTGAACACAAACGAAGTACGCGAAGTTGCAGCTATGGAGAACTTTTAATCTAAACAAAACCCAAAGTCTAAACGATGCCCTAAGGGCTGTATATATGGAGGAGAGAGGGGGAATTTCGTGGCCCTTGGTGGAGGGGTCCGAAACCAACCCTAACTCTTGTTTCCCCACACATACGGACTCTAAAAACAGCCTATACTTAAGTACTTCGAAAATACATGGGCCTGGCCCAATAATAAGGTGACGTAGCACCTAAAATAGCCTCTGGACGAAATTTATGAAGTGGCATTTTGTATATTTCGTCCCATGCTTCATGCACTCATTATGGTGGCTTCAAAGTCCTGGAATCATCACTTGTAACTCCGTTCTTGTTCCCCTTGTGCATGCCATCATCTCCATGCTTGAACTTGCTCCAAGGTTCATCTTTCTTGTCCAAGCTAGGCCCTTCATTTGTAAGCAAAACAAATGTATCCAATTTAGGCAGCATCATATTCTCATGAACATTAGAATCGTTACCAAGAAACGAAAGTACCTGGTTATTCAATTGGCATGCGCGAGCTCTAGTAATCGGTCCAGTATGTATAGCAGCAGGGGCTGTGGGTGTAACAATGGTATTGATGTCCTCATCAAGGTTGGTGGGGTTAGAGGCTTATCATGGCAATTTAGGAGGCTGACAGACAAGTGGTAGGTAACGCGACATAGCAATAGGAATGAAACAACTAGAAAGTAAAGATAGAAGTGATATCAGGGGTAATGATCATCTTGCCTAAAATATCCTCAGTGGTATCGAAACCTTTCTCCTCATGAACGTACTCAATAGGGTCCTCGGATTCAAACTCATCTCCTGGTACTACCCATAAGAAGAACAAGCATCCAATGAACAAACAAGCATGGCATGGCAAAGAACATATTCTACATGCAACTCTAACCATGAATTCATATGAAGAACGTTAAGAACGGAGCTATGGTACTACCGGAACGAGGGATACGTCAACAGGAGGGAATCATTGAAGACAAAATGGTTATGGGTAGAGTCTTGGTGATCCGAGTATGCCACTGGAGAGATTGGAAGATTTTTGTTGAAATCCATATAATGATCATCGGAAATGGTGCATCGAGCTCAAACGGTGAGCAAAACACTATGCAATGCAAATCTGTCCATAACATCAACATGACATATTGCTCAAACGGTGAGCAAAACATTATGCAATGCAAATCTGTCCACAACAGGAATCCAGTGTGCTCAAAAAGGATATGCAACTATAGTATGCCTGGCATATTTCAAGATGTACATTGGTGCAAAAACATATGATGCATGTATTAATTAAAAATGAACTCACAAGTTGCAACATATTATTAAGAGCAAACTGGTATATTAATATGGCATCATTAGAGCAAGTTTAAGTTAAGCTATGGTAGTTTTGCATGGAAACAAAAGGTATGGCATGAATGTATTGGTAATGCATAACAAACAATGTTTAATGATCATGTTTAGAAAAAGTTATAGATTAGTGGGAAACATCATGGAAACACGACAGGTTTTAATTCTGTCAGTATCAGACTTTGCAGATTTCAACAAGTAGGAAACAACAATATTATCTGAGCATGTTAACAAGCTTGTGGCAGTCACCTCAGTGCATATATTGGCATTAACTAAACTCTATCGGTAATGTGCCATGATTATGCTCCAATTCATGTAGAAACATTACTCATATGACGATTGCAATAATTCACACAAAAATAACAAAACAGTGAGTTGTGTAAATATGACATGCTCCAAACTTGCTGAAATGCCAAAACTAATGCCACCAATGGATTATTTGGATTCTTCTAGACAAAAAATGATATATAATATGTATTTGTTGCTGTATGAAAATGCTTACAATTGTTATATGTCATATCCTTCCTAAAATGGAAATGGACAGAAAATGAATCTGCCAGACCTGGAATGTCCAGATTTCGACTTGCCAGAAATGGAAATGTGCCACTTTCCAGAAATGGAATTTCTGGAAAATGTGAAAACATAAAGAAAAGGAGGGGGTTGTGTGCATGTGTGTACAACAGTAGGTCTCTCGTGCGTGTGTATGACAGTGAGGCCAAGGTGTCAGTGTCACACTGACAAAAATAAATGGCCACAACAAAAATTTGTGAAGCCTCGGACTCGAATCTGGGTCTCCCTAGTGCTGGGCATGAGCAGCGACCAGTTGGGCTACGTGCATGCTCATGGCATGAAGGAGAGCTCACCTCTTTTGAAACTTGACAAAGGTTAAGCCTTCTTCTCCACTTGCGAAAGGGAGAAGGCGACGGCGCCGATGAGCGACAGCAGTGAGTAGTGGAGCAGTCGAGCCCCTACGGGCACGTGGGATTCGCAGGAGAGCGTGTGTGCAGTCACGCGCATGCAAACGGAGTGTTGGGGCGCTCGAGCACGAGCATGGCTTGGCTCCGGCCATGGCATGGCACGGGAAGGCGAGCAAGCGGCAGGCAGGGAGTGCGGCATGTGTGTGTGTGCGTGACCTAGGGCGTGGCTGAGTGCAGCTAGGGGATCCATAATGGGGTGCTTGAGCTGTTGTTGACAACAAGAACACCACAGAAAAAATACTGCACTTTAGCAAGAGCAGGGCCGCGACAGTGGCACGACGAGGACGAAGACTACAGTCAACTAGAGGGCACGAGAAAAGGCTGGGATGAAAAGGGAATTACCTAGCTCACCACATGAAGAAGCACTAAGCTTGGCAGGGCTTTGAGGCGTAGAAGAAGATGTAGGAGACAGGTTGGGGTAGTCGATCCAGAGGCCGTAGACGTGCGTGCGTGGTGGCAGGGGACAAATAGGAACTTGGTGGTCTTTTCCACGGCGGCCGAGTTAGTCGGAGGCGCAACGAGGGGCTATCCCGAGCTCGAGCTCTTGCTCAGCTCGAGCATGGAGGATAGGGCGACAGCATGGCATGGTCTAGCCTTACCTGGTGGTGGCGAGGGAAGGAGAGGGGTGGAAGGGGTCGAGGGAGGATGGAGCTAGGGCTAGGACATGTTATATAGGAGATAGGGACGTCGGACGGCCGTCAAATCATCGAGCTCGTCGACTTGGCCCCCTGGATGCACGTCGTACAAAGGAAGATGACTCTCTGTCGCTAGGGGGGGCTTGGTGGGCTGAGATGAACAGGTAAGTGCCCAGGTGGGATGCGGCTGGAAGAGGCCTTGGCTGGGCTGAGGCTGCTGTGATGTAGGGTAGAACCCTAGTGGCCCGATCTTTCACGAAAGGAGCGGATCCTGCGATGAACACGAAGAACACGAGGGGGAAAACAACGGGAATCACGAGGGGAAACACGAGAGAACACTCAAACCGACAAGAATGATCACACATCCGCTAGATCCTCGAAACACAAAGAGAGATACAAGATCCAAAGTCAACAACGGACGATACAAGAGGTAACCGGTTCTTCTCCGTAAGGAGGTCTTGAATCCACAAGGGGATCTTCCCGTGAGGGGTCTTGAATCCAAGGTGGATCTTCTCCATAGAGGGGCCGCGGTCTCTCTCCTGGAGTAGATCCGATATGGATGAGCAATGCTCTATCTCTAAAATGAGCTAAACCAATGCTAACCCTAACTAGGAGGAGGGGGAGTAGTATATATAGTCTAAGCCACGAAGGGGTAAGTGGGAAAGAGGGATACATGGGCCTTTGGCCCGACTCTGCGTGCACGCAGTCATCGGATGTCCGGGCTGGGGGCCGGATGTCCGGCTGTTCACGAGACGCCGGATGTCCGGGGAACGGGCCGGATCTCCGGGGAACGGGCCG
>NW_021316440.1:89854-104172 GCF_002162155.2 Triticum dicoccoides | reverse complement strand
CGGGATCCGCTCCTTTCATGAAAGATCGGGCGATTAGGGTCTCTACCCTACATCAGAAGTTGAAAACACAAGGTGAAGCCTTATAATGATTTAGATGGATCTCCGTGGTGATATAATTGCGAGAGCTTGGAACTCCGGGAAAGAAAAGATGAAACAATTGAAAACCGAGAACTTGATGAGCCTCCGGAATAAGGAATTAATCACTTGGATGAAACAAGAATAAGAATTACATTATGCTTATCCTTATCAATTAAATTGATGACAAGCAACTGATTTGGCATACTACTTATTCTCGTAGAAAGGATTAAGAGAGATATTGCGCAAACTTGGGAAAATCTTCAACGAACCACCGGTAGGATTGAAACAACTAATGTATTAATATGATAACCATGGAAGAGAATCTTGAGCAAACCACCGTAAGACTTGAAAATGAAAGTAGCGGGAAAAATTTGAAAACGAATGAAGATACTTGCTGGGAATTTATATACATGTGAGGCGAAGAGATCATGAACTGATTAGAGGATATTTGAACGATGCACCGGTAAGATTTGGAGAAGGAGAGCTGAAAGCTGGAATGAATAATTCTGAGATGATGGGCTCCGGAGAATCAAACTGAAAAGACTCTTGAATTTCTCTGGATGGGTGAAAAAATTTCTCACAATCGAAAACAATTATGAGAGGATGGCAATAGGCTAGAACCATGAATCTTTGAAAGAATGGATAAGATTTGGAGGAAAACTCTTCTCCGGTCTTCAAATGTTGAGAATGACGATGAGAAACACCACCATGAATTGTTGAGGCACTCCAGAATGAATAATAGAAAGGCTGAGCCAACAATGAAAAGAATTTAAAAGATCTTGGAGGAATACATATGACTGATGACAATTCATTCTTACGTCATATTTGAAAGAATTTGAGGATCTCCGAGAAAATTAGAAGAGTCGGGTAAGATCCTGAGAAAAGACCTGTGGGTTAGGGCCCACTCAAAAGATACACCATTGAACGATTTGAAAGAGAGATTGTGTCGGTTGAATTAAATGGCTCAAAAGAGATATCATCCTTGAAAGAGCTTGAATGAATGCAGAGTGGAAACACGAATCTTTGAGATATCTTCGGCACTTCAGATATGAATAGAGAGAGGTGAGCGATTAAGAAGTGCACCGGGTTGGGAAAACATTAGAACCGAGCAAAGTATATGATCGAAAAAGCTTGAATTAAATCCACCAGAGAAGAAAAGAATGAAGAATGGTGAACTTGAAGCTCCGTTAGTATCTTCCTGAGAATCACCGGATAAGAATATTGACGGGAAAGAATGGAGAGACTTCACATGAATAAAATAGATACTTGATTCAGAAATCTGAGTCCTTGAAGAAAAAGGGGTGGGAGGGTGGGTAAAACAAAGGCAACTTGGAGACGGATGAAACAAACACCATTGACGAAAATTGAGATTGGATCTTGCGAATGGGAAAAATGATAGGATCATCTCGAAGAGAAACACACCGGTTGGAAATAGAATTGAGATGACAATCTCGATAAATAAGAAGGGTTAGTGTTCACATAGGAATATGAGAACATCACTTAGGAAAGGTATGGAATCAACATTTGACATTGAAGCAACTCGAATACCATAAACCAAAATAAAACAAAGGATTGGCTTGCAGAATAAGCCGGAAACAAACATATGATAGATCCCATATCATAGCATGTGTCTGTTGGAAAGATATTCTAGGAGCTACTTGAATTCCCACTTATAAACTCCCGAAACTTTCCGGTTATGCAATCAGGTGTTGGGGATACAGGGGAAGCATAATATCTCACCCAAACTAACAATTCCTACATCCAGCTGTATCCATCCTTCAACGCATAACCAAGAAACCTTCGGAAATCATTTACCTCAACCTTCGAAAAGCATCCGTTATACGAGTTATGGCAATACTCCCGAACTCCCGCCCCAGTACTGGGTGGCGTCGAGGTTATCTCACCAACAACTGCATAAAAGAGATTTTCGATGTCGGCGAACTTAGGTATTCCAGAACTGCAACATTAAAGTTGTGACGACAACACCTCGGAGCTCAACTCCCCGGGACACTGCCACAACCCCTAAATGTCAGGAGGCACAAAGAACAATGTTCTCGTCACAAAAACATCGGAACAATTCCAAGATACCCGCGTGATCCTAGAAAACAATTTCGTGAAATTTGAGAAGAGAAGAGTCAAAACTCTACGTCAGGAGGCCTCACCATAGCGACGAAGGGACTGAGGAGTAAAAAGAGTCCTACTCTCCGATATATATAATCCTAAGACTCAAAACATTTTGTTCTAGACTCAACAACATTAGCAATTCGATCAAGCAGGGGGCTCCTAAGTCGGGGAAGGCTCTGATACCAACTTGTAACACCCATGATGCGGCTATATCTCCCATGTGTCGGGGCATGACTTAGAGGCATAACCACATGGTAGGCATGTCGCAAGAGGGGTAATCTTTACACATCCCATGTACTGAATAAGAAAGGGATAAAGAGTCGGCTTACAATCGCCACTTCACGCAATACATAAATATATCAAATATCATCCAGAATACAATCAAGGTCCGACTACGGAACCAAAATAAAGAAACACAACCCCAAATGCTAGATCCCCGATCGCCCCAACTGGGCTCCACTATTGATCGAAAGGAAAACGAAATAACACAACGAACACGATCTTCATCGAGCTCCCACTTGAGCTCAGTTGCGTCATCTGCACTGGCATCATCAGCACCTGCAACTATTTGAAAGTATCTGTGAGTCACGAGGACTCAGCAATCTCACACCCACGAGATCAAGACTATTTAAGCTTATGGGTAGGAAAGGGTAGTGAGGTGGAGCTGCAGCAAGCACTAGCATTTATGGTGGCTAACATACGCAAATAAGAGCGAGAAGAGAAGCAACGCACGGTCGAGAAACTACAAGTGATCAAGAAGTGATCATAAAACTACTTACGTTCAAGCATAACACAAGAACCGTGTTCAATTCCCGGACCCTGCCGAGAAGAGACCATTATGGCTACACACGCGGTTGATTCATTTTAATTAAGTTAAGTGTCAAGTTATCTACAACCGGATATTAACAAATTCCCATCTGCCCATAACCGCGGGCACGACTTTCGAAAGTTCAAACCCTGCAAGGGTGTCCCAACTTAGCCCATCACAAGCTCTCACGGTCAACGAAGGATATTCCTTCTCCCAGGACGACCCGATCAGACTCAGAATCCCGGTTACAAGACATTTCGACAATGGTAAAACAAAACCAGCAAAGCCACCCGAATGTGCCGACAAATCCCGATAGGAGCTGCACATATCTCATTCTCAGGGCACACCGAATGGGCAAGACGTCGGGTTGTCATAAACCATGGTTGCCCAGGGGGCGCCGGACATCGCCCAGTTTGGACCAACACTTAGGGAAGCACTGGCCCGGGGGGTGGGGGTTAAAATAAAGATGACCCTTGAGTCCGCGAAACCCAAGGGAAAAAGGCTTAGGTGGCAAATGGTAAAACCAAGGTTGGGTCTTGCTGGAGGAGTTTTATTAAAGGCGAACTGTCAAGGGGTTCCCATTATAACCCAACCGCGTAAGGAACGCAAAATCAAGGAACATAACATCGATATGACGGAAACTAGGGCGGCAAGAGTGGAACAAAACACCAGGCATAAGGCCGAGCCTTCCATCCTTTACCAAGTATATAGATGCATTAAAGTAAACAAGATATAATAATGATATCCCAACAATAATCACGTTCCAACAAGGAACAAACTCCATCCTCACCTACAACTAGCAACGCTATAAGAGGGGCTGAGCAAAGAGGTAACATAGCCAAACAACGGTTTGCTAGGAAAGGTGGGTTAGAGGCTTGACATGGCAATTTAGGAGGCATGATATAGCAAGTAGTAGGTATCGCGGCATAGCAATAGAGGGAGCAACTAGCAAGCAAAGATAGAAGGGATTTCGAGGGTATGGTCATCTTGCCTAAGATCCCACAAGGAAGAAGAACGAGTCCATGAAGAAGACAAACGAACATAGTCGAATGAATCCTCACAAATGCGACGTTATCGGAACTAACCCGAAGAAGAAAAACTGGAAATAAGCAAACAACATGGTAAACAACCATCACATAAACATGGCATGATGTGCAACCAAGTATGATGCCTGTCCGGTTTAAATATGTGTGGCATGGCAAAGAGCATCAAACAAAACTACAAGTTAAGTGGATCCCAATATGCAACGACTTGCATATTGACGGAACATCACATCAATTATTTAGTTCACTCCCGGTTAGGTACTCAACAATATTAAATGTTGGTTAACATGGCAAGAGGTGAAGCATAACAAAACTATACCATCTAAACAATTTAAATGGGGCCGGATATAACAAACAACAAATCCGGTGAATGCCCATATGCATTTAGCAAATTAATGCAAACAATAATTTAAACACTCTTGATGTTGTTATCATGATGCGGATGACATTTGCAAGTTTTATGCAATTTTATTAAAAGTTGACATGAGCGTGATGAGAGCATTTGTCACCGTGGTAGAAAGAAAGGGGTGCCATGGCGACGAAATGGAAATGATGCCGCGACAACAATCCGGTTCTGGTAACTCAATTGAGATACCAATATAAAAGAAGATGTGATGGGAGCGTGTCATGCGATGAAAGGTGGGGTGCTCCCGGATATTGGGTTCCCACATGTCGACGGCAAGGCAACGATGAACTGGCAAAGAACAACTCGGACATGGTGCAACCACGATCATCTCATACATCACATCACAAGCATTCATTCTCGGACGGTCATCTCGGGGTTATACCTTTGAAGCGTGCGGTTCTGGACGGTGCAATGTAGAGGAAGTAGACGTTCTCGGGACGGTCATAGTGGAAGTAGTGGTACTATCGGTCCTCGGCGATGGTAGTGGAAGTAGTGGTTCACGAGTCAAAGAGGAAATGGCCGTTCATGTTCGGGAAGCGGTAGAGGCCCGGGTCTTCGGCAACGGTCGTCGTACACGCTCCGAGTTCATCGGTAGAGGTTCTCACATGCTCCAGGTTCGTAGGTAGGGGTTCTCGCGATCTCGTCGATGGTAGTGGTACCCGTTTTCGTAGACGTTCGGGGTCGTGGGTAGTTGAGCACAGCCGTTGTTGGACTTGACGGATCCGATGCCTCCGGGCGTAGTGGTACATGTTCATTTTCGGGGAGGTACTTGGCGTACTTCGTCTCGCAGTGTAGTCAAACTTGACATATCCGAGGGCTCCGGGCGTCGTGGTACTTGGGGTCTTCGGACTCATCGGTCTCGTCAACTCGAAGGGGTACTTGCGTTTTGCAGTTCCATATCCAGGGTCGACACGTAGCCGTACACGGGATGTAGGGGAACTTGATGCATCTGAGTTCTTCGGGTTTATAGTTGTACTTGGCGTTCGGAGTCCGGGTCTTGTGGGTGGTGTACTTGGTGCTTGCGGTTCCGATCCGGGGGTGCATGCGTCCACGGTAACACTGCATGGTGCAAAGAGGCGACGACATGGGCGGTTCTGAACAAGGACTCGGGCAGCTTGTGTAGGAGCTCGATGGGATGGCCGAGTTTGGCTCATACAGTACATAAGGGGACGCTCAAGAGGATAGCAAGATGTGGGCGTGACAGGGAGGAGGCGGATCTGGGCAACATGCACAACGACGCTGGGAACCGGGCGGACGCCAGCAGGTCCGGGCGGCGTCAACAGCAGAGTTGGTCGAAGAGAGCGGCTCGGGTAGGAGTTCATCAGCACGAGGAGGAGGCTAGCGGAGAACAGCGAGGTGGAGACACAGGAAGGTGGGGCCGCGGGCATCCATGGCGGCTGCGAGCCACAAGGGTGCAGCAGCGCGGTGCTGGAGCATGGGCTCGCCGGGCGGCGCAGTCGTAGAGCAAGGCAAAGTCAAAGGAGTAGGAGGGAGCACGCAGGAAAACTTGATGTTGAGGGTCCATGGTCGCGGGCATGTGAGGAAGAGAAAAGGAGGCGAGCGCGAGGTGACTGACGGAGGCGGCTCAGGGCAGCTTCGCGGCAAGGAGATCCATGGATCAAGACGAGGGGTGCAACGCTGATCTCTCCCTGTCTCTCTCTGACGGCGCACACACAGGAGGGAAGAAGGGATCGACGGGGGAGAGAGGTTTTGGGCGCGGGCGCTGTGGGGATCGATAGGAGGCGGCAGAGGAAAGGGTCGAGGGAGAGAGGAGAGATGCGCTAGGGTTATAGCGGGGGTAGATGGGCTTGTGGGGATGGGCCTATTGGCCGACTTGGCTGGGGAAGGTTGGGCCGGTGAGAGGCCCAGTTCGGCTGGACTCTCCTCTCCCTCTCTCTAATTTTCTTTAACAGAATAGCACTAGAGATAAAGAAAAGGAAGAAGGGTGGTTAGGGAAAGCAATTTGTGCAGATGTTGATTTTCCCGGACTCGCAAAAATGCGCTGGTTCCAAGAAAAATAGAAAAAAGGCATGATTGAAAGATGTAAATTCAAACTCATTTGAATTTAATTCAAATGGGTTTGAACTAGGACTTGGTTAAAGGAAGGTCCAAAAATGTTCGGACTTTTGGTGGAGCACCGGAATAATATGAACGAATATATGGCAAGGTTGGAGTCCAAGAATTAAGAGAACAAAGGCATTGGGATAATTTGCAAGTGTGTTAGAATATTTATTATAGCTCCATAATATATTGGGAGGATATGTTCTAAAGAGAAATCACCATTGTTAATATCCCTCGATTTAAATAGATCGAAAGATCTATGCAATTTCTTTAGTTGAGTTGAGATGCAAAGATTAATGCCATGATGGCATGATGACATGATGCAATGCACATGATGCAATGATGAATGCAACCAACCAACAACTCACATGACGAAACTCGGAAAACATGGAAGGCGTCTGAAGCTCCGGTCTTGGGGCGTCACAATTGCGAATATAAGATGAAATCTTTATTGATCAAGGTAGGGTTCTGTGACGCCTTGGTCTGGTCGTTGAACACAAACAAAGTACGCGAAGTTGCAGCTATGGCGAACTTTTAATCTAAACAAAACCCAAAGTTTAAACGACGCCCTAAGGGATATATATATATATATATATATATATATATATATATATATATATATATATATATATATATATATATATATATATGGAGGAAGAGGGGGAAATTACGTGGCCCTTGGAGGAGGAGTCTGAAACCAACCCTAACGCTTGTTTCCCCACACATACGGACTCTAAAAACAGCCTATACTTAAGTATTTTGAAATTACATGGGCCTAGCCCAATAATAAGGTGACATAGCCCATAGAATGGCCTCTAGAGGAAATTTATGAAGTGACATCTTGTATATTTCTTCCAAGGCTTCATACAGTGATTATGGTGGCTTCGAAGTCCTAAAATCATCACTTGTAACTCCGTTGTTGTTCCCCTTGCGCACGCCATCATCTCCATGCTTGCTCTTGCTCCAGTGTTCATCCCTCTTATCCATGTCAGGCCCTTCATTTGTAAGCAACACAAATGTATCCAATTTAGGAAGCATCATATTCTCATGAACATTAGAATAATTACCAAGAAACGGAAGTACCTGATAATTTAATTGGCGTGCGTGAGCTCTAGTAATTTGTCCAATATATGTAACAGTAGGGGCTGTGGGTGTAACAATGGTATTAATGTCCTGATCAGACAGGCAGGCAATGACGACATGGGGCAAGACGAAGAGATGATCAATAATGGCGATGGAGAAGGGGCCGGACATGGCGGCGGGGAAGGGGCCAGACATGGCGGTGGAGAAGGGGCCGGACATGGCAGCGGGGAAGGGGCCAGACATGCCGGCGGAGAAGTGGTCGGACATGGCAACGGAGAAGGGGCGGGACATGGCGGCGAAGAAAACGTGGACTCCACGCCGTAGACTTCGTCGGTACTAAGTTCAATTGTGCGGGACCCTCATGTTCAAG
Source organism: Triticum dicoccoides (assembly GCF_002162155.2). Classification (NCBI taxonomy): domain Eukaryota; kingdom Viridiplantae; phylum Streptophyta; class Magnoliopsida; order Poales; family Poaceae; genus Triticum; species Triticum dicoccoides. The sequence continues at coordinate 96,199 of NW_021316440.1, read as the reverse complement.
AACTGCTTCGCAAGGAGACGAGTACTGATAGAGCTGTTTCTAGAGAGGAGGCCAAGCTGCAGCTAGACTCGAACACTCCATTGTATCATGGTTGCGATCCTAAGGTGACCCGCTTGAGTTTCACGCTCGAACTCCTGAAGACAAAGTCCAAAAGCAAATGGACCGACACTAGCCTCTATTAGCTTCTCAAGTACCTAAAGGATGTTTTTCCCGCAGGGAATCTATGTCCTACTAGTCTGGATGAGGCCAAGAAGATCGTGTGCCCTCTTTATCTGCCGCATGTTAGATACCATGCATGCATCAACGATTGCATAATTTATCAGAAGGAGCACATGGGGAAAACCAGTTGTCCGGTGTGCCATGCTTCTTGATAGAAGAAAGCCGGGAAGAAATCTCCCCACAAAGTTGTATGGTACTTATCAATCACTCCCCGTCTGTAACATTATTTTGTAGATCCCAAGGAAGCAAAGCTCATGCGTTGTCACGCGGAGAGGACAAAGCACAACGATCGAGAAGATCCCAAGCTGAGGCACCTCATGGTTTGAAGCTAGTGGAGAGCGTTCAAGGGCGAATGTCAGTATTTTGCATGTGATGCAAGGAACATCATGCTCGGCGCGTGTACCGATGGCATGAATCTGGTTGGCAACCAGAACACCAACCATAGCACATGGCCCATGTTTAACCGTTCGGGCATCAAACGACCTCCAAATAGAACGAAATTTGACAAGCGGCCTACCGGTGATGTACCAAGGCCTCTCGACAAATCTCGGCCCATTTAGAGAACCTTTTCCTCCCGTCATGAAACAAGGTCTGACAGGTGCAATGGGTGCATGTGAGAGTGTCGGATACCAAAATGGACAACGGAGAGAACTGGGAGACCCGGACGGATACAAGTTTTGAAAAACATGTGGATGCAATGCACATGATGACATGGCAAAATGCAACGTGCAAGCAAATGACATGGCAACAACGACAAATAACTAGAAGACACCTGGCACATCGGACTCGGGGCGTAACACACGGTTGGAGGTGGCAGCGGACGGAGGTGCCGGTGCAGCAGAACGTGTGGAAGTAGAGGATGCACGCGGTGTCCATGATGAAGGTTGACCTACGGAAAAGTTAGTTTGCGCCAATGCCTGTTGATCCTGCACTTCACGTTCAGGTTTGCAAGCAAAATGGAATAAATGAGTGATATTATTATATTCCTTATACTTTAGAATGGTCTGAATCTCTTTATTTATCCACCCATAAAACATGCAAGAATAGCTTCATTATCCTCAACAATACCACATCTAATCATGCCAGTTTGTAATTCCTGATAATATTCTTCTATAGAATTTTTTTCCTTGTCTTCAACGCTACAATTTTGTAAGTAATTCACGTTGATAATATGGTGGAACCCAATGAGTATGCATAGCAGTTTTCAAAGCAGCCCAAGTACCTGGAATAGGATGCAATCTACAATGTTTAGACCACCAAACACATGCAAAACTAGTGAAAGCACAAACATCAGCAGGAACACGTCTGTCCTCAGGATATTGTAAACATGTAAAATATAGTTCAGTTTCTAACTCCCGAGTAAGATATATATCAGGAACATATCTACCCTCAAATGGTGGAATATTTAATTTTACTTTAGGAAGATGTTCATGATCTCATACCTCGGGTGGTGGTGCAACCCTACCGTTGCGATGATATGCATGAGGATGACCTTGTGGTGGTGGTGCTGGTGGTTGCATGTAGTTCTGATTTTGATCAACCTCATCCTCATAATGGTCCTCCACCTCTGCAGTAGCAGCAGGAGCTACAGAAACATCAACAGTAGATACAACAGCACCAGAATTTTGACCAGGCTCAAGGGGAACGAGCAGTGCTCGTCCCATTTGATTTGGAAGGCGACGTTGTTGTTGTTGTTGGTGGTGGTGGTGGTGTTGTAGAGGTGCGACAGGTGCGACTGGCGGTGGTTGTGGAAGACGCATGAGCAATTCATTAACCTTGTTATTGAACTTTGTTTCGAACATCTTCTCCATGCCATCTATCTTCTCCATGGCCTCTTCAAATCTGTTTAGCACATCTTGCACCTATCCACTCATCATTTGCTGAAACTTATCATGAGGTTCCTTGTTCATCAAGTTCTCCCAGTCAACCTCGTTGGCTTGTGATCCTGCCATGGTTAGCAGCAATAGAAACACACAAGAATATAATCCTACAGACTACTATCAAGTGGTGGTGGTGGTGGGTGTCACAAATCCATCAAGCAAATCTCAAATTGTTACCAGTTCTTAACCAGCAGCAGTGATCGGCAATCGCTGTAGTCAAAACTCTCAAAGCTTGGATAGAGCAATTACCAGGGAGAGTCAAACGCATGATGTAGATGTATGTGGAGCAAGGAAGGCTTATAATATGGTAGCAAAAAGGGTCGGCAATAATCAATTCAGAGATGCAAAGTTGAATAAACGCTCAACGACTGTACTGTTCTGGTCCTAGAACACAAACAAAATCACAGCGTGACACGTAAACAAGGGAAAAGCACACTCTGAATTTTTATTTTTTTGCTCTCGTTTTTTCCTTTTTTGCGCTCCTCTTTTTTTACGGTCCTCTTTTTTTGCGAAAAATCACTATATTGGCAGTGTCTCAAAACTCTTCCAAAGTCAAACTAACAGGATAGGCACGAAATTTTGTTGACAATTTTTTTCGGAAATTAGGGCAGCGACGTCGAAAAAGCGCGACAAAAAATATGATGGCGAGTGTCTCAAAAGACTCTGAAAAGCCTAAAAATAGGATAGGGAAAAAATATTTTGGGCTGCCAAAATATTGGCCTAAAAACTGCCCGGGGGTCTCCAGACTTTTTTTCTTTCCGAAACCTACTCAGGCAAGGAAACACGAATCAGAAAATAGATGTATCTCGAAAACAAACCTAATATGAAAAGAACTCAGATTGGTGGTGGATATATGATGGTAAGATATGGCAGCGGTGGTGGTATATGGTAGCGGTGTTGGTATATGGATACGGATTGGTGGTGGTATATGGATACGGATTGGTGATGGTATATGGATACAGATCAGTGGCAGATAAGCGGTGGTGGTAGATGGTAGGGGCAACGATGATGGTGCGGCAGCGGCATGACAACTTATGAGCAGAACTCGAAACTCTAAAGGACTAGACGCTAATACCAGTAACTAGAGACGATGATGCAACCACAAATTCAACAATGAAAAAACCCTAAAAAGATTATGCAAAGGCTCAGACTGGTTCGGATATGATGAACTAACCCTAATTTTTTTGTGGCTTTTTGGTGGACTGTAGGTATGAAGAACAGACTTGATCTAAACTACGAAAAATTGTAAAATCTCACCGAGCAACCTGGAAATCTGATACCACTTGATAGAGGTGAGGGTGTCCTGATGTTTCGATGAGATAGCTATCGTTTTCTGTGGGAGTCGACCTTGACAATCCGACTACGAACGTGTGTGATGTCGCGCCTCCGCAATCGCTAAACCAACTTCCGAGGGGTTATTGACCACGTCGGAGCACGATCAACCTGACCACGAGTGTCTATTTCCTGCAAGAAAACGGACAACAAGCAAGAAACTAAGATTGCAATCTGGATATTGCGAATATAAGATGAAAGCATTATTGATCAAGGTGGGGTTATGTGATGCCTTGGTCTGGTCATTGAACACAAACGAAGTACGCGAAGTTGCAGCTATGGCGAACTTTTAATCTAAACAAAACCCAAAGTTTAAACGACGCCCTAAGGGCTATATATATGGAGGAAGAGGGGGAAATTTCGTGGCCCTTGGAGGAGTCGTCTAAAACCAACCCTAACGCTTGTTTCCCCACACATACGGACTCTAAAAACAGCCTATACTTATGTATTTTGACATTACATGGGCCTGGCCCAATAATAAGGTGACATAGCACCTAGAATGGCCTTTGGACGAAATTTATGAAGTGGCATCTTGTATGTTTTGTCCAAGGCTTCATACAGTCATTATGGTGGCTTCAAAGTCCTCAAATCATCACTTGTAACTCCGTTCTTGTTCCCCTTGTGCATGCCATCATCTCCATGCTTGGTCTTGCTCCAGTGTTCATCCCTCTTATCCATGCCAGGCCCTTAATTTGTAAGCAAAACAAATGTATCCAATTTAGGCAGCATCATATTCTCATGAACATTAGAATCATTACCAAGAAATGGATGTACCTGATAATTTAATTGGCGTGCGTGAGCTCTAGTAATTGGTCCAATATATGTAACAGTAGGGGTCGTGGGTGTAAGAATGGTATTAATGTCCTCATCAGACAGGAAGGCAATGACGACACGGGGCAAGACGAAGAGATGGTCGATAATGGCGGCGGAGAAGGGGCCGGACATGGCGGTAGGGAAGGGGCCGGACATGGCGACGGAGAAGTGGTCGGACATGGCGACGGATAAGGGGCGGGACATGGCGGCGAAGAAAACGTGGACTCCACACCATAGACTTCGTCGGTACTAAGTTCAATCATGCGGGACGCTCATGTTCAAGAACTGCTTCGCAAGGAGACGAGTACCGACAGAGCTGTTTCTAGAGAGGAGGCCAAGCTGCAGCAACTGGTGGTAGACTCGAACACTCCATTGTATCATGGTTGCGATCCTGAGGTGACCCGCTTGAGTTTCATGCTCGAACTCCTGAAGACGAAGGCTAAATAAAATGGACCGACACTAGCCTCGATTAGCTTCTCAAGTACCTAAAGGATGTTCTTCCCGCGGGGAATCTATGTCCTACTAGTCTGGATGAGGCCAAGAAGATAGTGTGCCCTATTGATCTGTCGCACGTTAAATACCATGCATGCATCAACGATTGCATAATTTATCAGAAGGAGCACACGGGAAAAACCAGCTGTCCAGTGCGCATTGCTTCTCGATACAAGAAAGCTGGGAAGAAATCTCCCCACAAATTTGTATGGTACTTATCGATCACTCCCCATCTGCAACATTATTTTGTAGATCCCAAGGAAGCAAAGCTCATGCATTGGCATGCGGAGAGGACAAAGCACAACGGTCGAGATGATCCGAAGCTGAGTCACGTCATGGTTTGAAGCCAGTGGTGAGCGTTCAAGGGCGAATATCAGTATTTTGCATGTGATGCAAGGAACATCATGCTCGGCGTGTGTACCGATGGCATGAATCCGGTTGGCAACAAGAACACCAACCATAGCACATGGCCTGTGTTTGTATGGATGTACAACCTCCCCCCTGGTTGTGCATGAAGTTGAAGTACATACGCATGAGCATGCTGATTCAAGGGCCAAAACAACTGGGAAATAATATTAATCTGTATCTAGGGCTACTTCAAGAGGAGTTAGATACGTTATGGCAAACACCGGCCAAGACATGGGATGCCAACAAAGGCGAGTATTTCTATATGAGAGTCATGCTGATCATGACGGTGCACGACTATCTTTGTTACGGATATGTCACAAGCCATGTGTGCCATGGATATTGCGGATGCACGCGGTGCATGGATGATACGATGTCTTAGTAGCTAATGTCAAGGAAAGATGGCAGATCTGGGAAAATCAGGTACATGGGGTGTCAAAGATGGCTTTAGAAGGACGACCCGTGGATTAACCTTGGAGATCTATTCAATGGTGAGGCTGAGCATTACGGACCTCCACGCTCTGTTGGAAAAGGCAGTGCCTAGGAGGTGCTTAGGCACGCCTAGGCGCTAGGCAGTGGCCAAACGCCTCGCCTAGGGCATAAATGGAGGTCTAGGCTGGGCAAGCAAGGAATTATCTACCCAAGTAAGAAATCATGCCACATACTACACTAATATGCCAAATGAGTTATATTCCAATGGCAGTAGATGGTAATTAACTTATTTATATGCCCTAAACTAATATCAACACCCATATAATAATCACAAAGACACTACGAGTAAAAATTATATTACCGCCTAGGCCACGCCTAGGGCGCTTAGGCACTGCCTAGGCACTAGGCGAAGGCCAACCGCCTTGCTTACGCCTCCCGCTTTTTCTAACCTTGCCTCCACGTAAGCGGGGTGGCGCCGAAATCGATGAGCTTTTGAAAAGCTAGGAATAGTGCCCCGCACCAGGAAAGACGATGAAAAAGGCGTCGGAGCCGCTGCTGAAGGTATGGAAGACGAGGTTTGTTTTCTGGGACATGGAGTACTGGCACAAACTCGACACGCCTCATTGCCTTGATCAAATGCATATATGTAAGAATGTCCTTGAGAGCTTGCTTGCGAAACTGATGAACATGCCGGATAAGACCAAGGATGGGCCAAAGGCAAGAAAAGACTTGCAAGATTTGAAAATCAGGTAAGATCTACACATGCCTCCCC
>NW_021316440.1:86943-88482 GCF_002162155.2 Triticum dicoccoides | reverse complement strand
GCATTGGTTCAAAGAGCATATTCTTGCTAATCCCCCGAAAGAGGGCTCTAAGGACGAATTTCTCATATACCCCTTAGCACATGGCCCCTCGCCCAACCTCGTCACCTATCAGGCATACAATATCAATGGATACACGTTCTACACGGAGGCCAAAGATATGGAAAGTGATGATTAGAACTCAGGGGTGACGATGGAATGTATGACAGGCAGCGACAATGGCGCAACTGAGAGATTTTATGGAAGGGTCGAGGAGATCTAGGAGCTTGACTGCTCTGGAGTACACAACGCGACGATGTTCCATGTCATATGGGCTAAGAATGTCTAAAGAGAAAACTGGTATTTCACCACCATGACTATACCCGATGCCAAGAGTGCTACTGTGAACGCCATTGCAAAAAACGAGCCATGGATACATGCTAAGCACGTGACAAAATGCTTCTTCATAACCGACCCGAGCAATCCCAGCCGTGTTGTCATGAGGAAAGGTAAAAGGAACATCATTGGAATGGATGGAGTCACCAACGAGGAAGACCACGACCAGTTCGGAAACCCGATGAGGGAAGATGATGATGATGATGAAGTATACGTCAAAAGAAGAATCAAAACTAAATTACCTAAGAAAGATCGTACTCCATGGAAAAGGAAAAGTCATACTGAGGGGCTCAATTATTCGTCAACGAACAAGAAGGGAAAGAAGCTCACTCAGAAACGAAAACGTCGACGCTGAGAAACCGTTATCGTTCAAATGATGTAATATATATGTTCATATTTTGTATGCACACTTAACCGTTATGGGTCAAATGATGTAATATATATGTTCCTACTTTGTATAGCACACTTAACCATTATGGGTCAAATGATGCAATGTATATCGCCTTAGTTATATACATTGTATCACCTTCCCTTCATTTTGGCTCTTGGGAAAAAAGGGAAAAGAAAAGAAAAGGAAAATAAGAAAAGATTACCTTAAAGAAAAGAAAAGGAAAAGAGAAGAAGAAAAAAAAGGAAAATAAAATAAAAATAAGAAAAGAAAAGGAAAAGAAAATAAGAAACAAACAGGAAAAGAGAAGGGAAATAAAAATGAAAACAATTGCAGGAGTGTTGGTTCAGTAAAAGCGCTATAGCTACGTTATGTAGCAGTAGCGTTGTTCCAGAAACGCGCTATAGCTACTTCATATAGTAGTAGCGCTTTCTTGAAAATGCCTATTGCTAGTTACAACACGTTTTCAAGAAAGCGTTACTGCTATTTTCACATAACCCTCTGCGCGGGCTTCCCTCCTCTCCTTCCTCCCCCAATTCGCCCACTATCTTCTCGTCCTCGTCGCCCCTGCCCTCGGCCTCGCCGGAGCCTGAGCACCGACCCCTATGTCGCACGCCTCCCTCGCCTTCGCCGGAGCCCGAGCGCTGACCCCAATGCCGCGCGCCTCCTCCCTTGGCCTCGGCCCCAACCACAACGCCGCATCCCTCCGTCGCCGTCGCCTGGCCCTGGCCCGGACGCGCCACGCCTCCCTCCTCTACTTCCTTCCCTCCCAACCTCGA
>NW_021316440.1:76013-86082 GCF_002162155.2 Triticum dicoccoides | reverse complement strand
AGTTCTAGCTAGTGTTCTTCGGTTAATTTACTTACGTTTTAGTAAGGGCAGTAGGTTAATTAGGTTATCTATTTAGTTAGGGCAGTAGGTAGTTATTTTTATTTTGCAGTGATGCAATTAGTTATGAATTTAGCTAGGTATCAAACTAGTAGGTTAATTTGGCTATATTATGAACCCTGTCAAGATTAACCCAAGTTAGTATGAACCCTATGTTTCAAATTAGGACATAAATTTAGCTAGGTTTTGAAATTCAGACAAAAATTTATATAGGTTTCAAATTAGGACAGAAATTTAGGGTTAGGTGTTTTAGGTATAGTTAAAAGAAAAACAGAATTGCTGGGTCAACTATTTGTCATATAGTAAATCATTAGCAAGGAGCATGTAAAAAAACATTAGTCCCGAGCATCGTCTCACCATCTAAAAAAGTAGGGGCAAGCTAGTATTTCCAAATTTGATTCGAATCGACTTGGTAAGGTAGCCGTGGATGCTCGTTCTCCCAAAATTTGAATGAACCGTTAAACACTCTTTTCTCGGTGGAATTCGCTCGAGCAAATAAAAGGGAGACGCGAAATTACCGGCCTATGTGGGACACGCATCAATTGGCCCGTTGTACATCGAGGGTAGGTTCGTAACTTCATCCAAGCGCGCCCTCTCCTTGGCCGAAATGACAGGTGCCGAATAATTCATAAACCATGGGCGGCAACACACACCCTCCTCGCCCGAAATCGCTTGCACGGAGTATTTCAAAACACACTCTCCTCGCCCGAAATCGCGTGTGCCTACTATTTCAAAACACGCCCTCCTCGCCCGAAATGATTCGCGCCCACTATTTGGGAGAAGCAAAGTTACTCTACTATCCCCGACCCTTAGTACACAGACCGAAGCCCAAAAGCCTAAAGGCAAAGGTAGAACTATAACTCGCACCCACATTTCAGACAAATGCATCTGTAAGACATGGTTCCCCCTTCCAATTCCCCATTCATACATCATGGGTGCCAAATCACCTTCTCCCCGGAAGCACCCTTCTCCCCAACCGTGAAACCTCAGCCCCTCCTCCATGGAGCCCCCACCTCACCAAACACACCATTGCCCTTCTCCCAACGCTGGAGACGCTATCCGTTTGCCGTCGTGCACGGCCGTGTGCCTCTTACTCCATGCTGCCGGAGCTGCCTCGACGACGGCCGCATGAACCGTCCCGGAGCCGATTCACCCTCGCCATTATGCACGGTGCCCGAGCGGCTCCAATGTCAGAAGCGTCCAGGGCCCCGCCGCCGCTTCCCTGTAGCCGTCGACCATCGCGACATCTCTCCTCTCCTTCCACCGGTAGCCACCGCAATCGTGTCGGCCTCACCGACTCGGCAGCTAGAGCTGCCTACTTCACCGGCCGCAAGATAGGTCGTACACTAATCTTAAATCACTTTATTTAGGCAATAGTTGTCTAAATTTTTTTCTGGGCCAATCGATTCCCAATGGGAAGGAGCACCCCTCGAGGCGGCAGAGCTCCTAGCCTCTTAGTTGGCTGGTGTCTAACGTAAGGGTGCGGCGCGCAAGTTTTCACCTCGGAAGTAGTGCTTAGGTGGCTATCTTCGAGTTGCGTGGGTTGAACATACTGCCGCCACCAGATATGGATGAGGGCGAGTCTTTGTGGACTAGCCGGGGTAGGGGTGGGCATAAAACCCACAAACCGAACGACCGAACCAGTTTATTCGATACTATGCTCGGTTAGTGATTCTGAGTAACCGAATTTACTTTGATTATTCCAGTATGCGCGCTTGCTGCACCGAAATGACTGAGGCACCGAGGCCCACTGCTAACTCGAGTAGTTTTTGCTAGATAATCATGCTTCCTCCATAAATTAATTTCCATTCATATGCTTTGACTCTATGCTGCCAGCGAAACAAAAATCAATTGAATTGATGAAGCCTTGATGTGATGGGTGGCAAACAGTGCCGTAGCCTGGCCGGCTGGTCCCTGATTCCCTCACTAATTCTCGTCCACGTGTACTGGATGCTGGTCTGATTTCATTTTTTACAGTGAACCTAGGTGTTGTTTGCTGCTGCCTGCGGTCATAATACGTGTTGTCATGTAGCCCACACAGATCAAAGCTCTTAGCCGAAATTAGCCTAGCGTGGTTGTGCCCAGGAAGGCCCTAGTTGTTTGGTGTATTCGGTGCAAAAACGAATACCGAACTGATCAATTGGTGCATCGAAGGCTCGGTTTTATTTATTGCTAGAGACTGACTGGTTGGTGTTTTCTAGGAACAAAGAAAAGTGAAACACCGAAGCACTGAACTGTTTGGTTCGGGGGAACTGAACGCCCACCCCTAAGCCGGGGGCGGCGCAACCATGGCAGTGCGGTGGGGCGGGGAGTGGGGTTTTGGTCGGAGCTCTCGCGGCCAGGGACATCGAAGGCATGCTACTCTGCCAGTGGTCGCTGGCTCTTCTGGGAAGATTCTGAACATTGTCAGCCAGGAGGCACAAGACGGCCATCAAGCCATCCGGCGTAGATCGGATAATACAAAAATAAAATAAAATCGTGTGACCCCAATTTAGTTTTCAGTCAACAGATGTGTGAACACTCTCGTACCTTAGTGTTGATCTCTTAGGCTATTTCTTCATATCAGAGATATTTGTCATTCTTAACATTTTGCGTTTTCTGTATCTTCAGCCACACTGTCTTCCTTCTCACTGCAGCTGCTCCAACAAGGGAAGCATACACCATAAGGGAGCTATAGTCCCCACTCAACAGTTCCTTGCATCGAATGTGCGTGCCCGACATGGACCACCACAACAACTGCAGGGCCATCGACAAGTCAGCACATAATGCTCACTCCTATGGATGGCGGCCAGATAGGTTGTACCCTCATCTTACTTGTGCACAACATTTATGGCTTTGTTATTCATCTAAGCATGGAAAATATATTATCACATTTCAATATTCATGCTGATCTCTTAAGAGTCTTGTTCAGGAGTTAACCCTGTTCCATAGTTCAGGTAAGACACTTGTTCTTTAGGTAACGTTGTTCCATAGTTATCATCCATCAGCCAATGTTATCCTGCAGGCTGGTGATTATACCACTTCTAATATTACCTATGTTGTTCTTTAATACTTTTGTGTGCCTTCTAGTTAATCTCTAGTACAAACAATACATATTTTGTAGCTTTCTGTGTTATCCGTTTAGTTTTTGAGACCTGTTCCTGCTAGTTAAGCCCAGTCCTACTATTTATGTCATCTCCTACAGGCACTCATTACATAAATCTAACTACTAGTTGTCTTCCATGCATGTCAGATATAATTGCACACACTGATATATCCACAAGAACCTCACGGAGCAATCTAATGGCCAACAAACTTTACGTTAATGATACCCAATATGATGGAACATGTAAAGGTAGTTCTTTAGAAGACTTGCAGAAAGATGCTGAATCCTATTCAGCCTACAAGGTCCTTGCTCTAACTTGGCTCGTGATATGGGTATAGCATGCATACAATGTCCTGGAGTGCATCTACTCTGTTGCAATGCCATGTGCTTAGCCTGCTGATCATGCATGTAAATATGTCATCCCTTCATGTTTTTAGTACCTATTCCATCCATGATAACATGTCATCAAATTCATGTACTATCATTCACTCTATCGCAATGGCATCTACTTAGTTTGTACATCTGCTTCTGAATATCTTATGCATTCTTATTCATCAGTATGTACTTCATCTATCTACCATACCATGTTTTTTTACATTGAAGTGTTGTTCTAGTGGTCTCTTGCAATGCCATCTTAGTTTCCAAATCATACATGCATAAGTTGCCTTAGTGTTTTTTACTCTGTTGCCATGTCGTATCCCTAGCTCTGACATCGTACTCCCTCCGTCCGGATTACATGCCGTAGAAATGGATAAAAATTGATCTATCTAGAACTAAAATATGCCTAGACACATCCATTTATTTCCGGATGGAGGGAATACATGTCAATATGTCATGCCTTTCTATTCTTCAGTACCTATTCCATCTCTCTGTCGTAGCATGTTTTATAACTGAAGCACCATTCTTCTATATAAGGCATGCAAAGGGAAGACGGCTATGTTGGAATCTAAAGGGTTACAAACGAGGTCTTTGCAAAAGATCTAAACACCAGGAGATAGTAAACCAACTCCAGTGTTCATAGATACTTCTCCAGAACAGAGAAACCCAACTCCTACTGATAATAAGCAGATTCAAGTGGCCAAAGAACTAGTCCACTCCAGTCCAGCAATAATATGTCAACTCCATTCTGACAAGCATGTGCGTATCCTCACATCATGAAATTTTATAGCATTCAGATCATATTTTCTACATGTTTCTTACCCATCTCTCTTTTAGAAAATAAGCTTAAATGATAGAAGACTTTCTAAAATGGGATCGTGTTCGAGGAAATTATCTTGCGGGAATTCTCTGTGCTCCAATTTTGATGTAAGTACATGTTGTATATCACTAAATTTTTACATTAGAATGTATTTGTTAAATGGCGTGAATCCAACCTTTATCTAAACTAAATTTACTTGTAGCAAAACGTATAATTAAAGGCGACAATTTTGATTTTTGTAAGGAAAACTGTCTGGTAGTTTTGCATACTGAGCTGCATGAGTGTACTATCTCATATCATGCACATTACTAAATTGTAGTGTTGTTCTGGTTGCCCAATCATTCATTGTGTCAATGTTGCTTTCTTAGTACCTTACCTTGCTGATGATAGCTGTGCCATATTGTGTTAATTTGGTGTAGGCTGGTGTGATCTGGTTGCCGAAACGTTCGTTGTGTCAATGTTGCTTTCCTGTTACCTGACCTGGCCAATGATAGAAATGCTAGCGTGTTAATTTGGTGCAGGCTGTTGAAGATAAGACAAACTCTGAAAATAGCAAGGGAACCCCATTGTTTGTTTCCAATAAATCTAGGCCAGGTAATATGGCAATAACTCTTGATTAATTTGTTCGGTTCCCCTCCTAATTATGTTATGATGCAGTGGTCGAGACACTCTCCACTATCAATAATACAAGCGTACCAAAATCGCCATCTGAATTTGTTGAGTTTCCTCTGTCTCAAATCCAATGGAAAAAAATGTATGTGTGTGAACGCATTACTGGCTGACGAAATCATGGAAATCATGGAGGAATCAGAGGTTGACATTCTTGTGCAACAACAACTGATCAATGATTTCAGAGACAGTGTAGCAAAGAAGGAAGAACTTGCTCACATGCTTATGGGCGTCATCCGCGCTGAGGTTGCAGATTGTGAGGTTGTAGATCATTAAGTTCTACTCATTTATTTGCACTGGCATCAATCTTTGATTGCCCAGTGGATGTAATTTCCTGTAATATATGTTGGATGTGCAACGTTTTTCCTTGTATGTCGTACGTTTTCTTAGCGCGCCTCGCATTCCAGCTAACTGGTCACTAGGAAGGCAAAAAGCAATGGAATTATTAGTTAGCATGAACAATCATGGGCCCTATATGAAGGAAGCGGCCAACCGCCCTTAATGGGCTTCCCTAATGGGCTCGCATGGCCAAGATTCTCATAGTCCTTTGATTGATCGGTTTTGTCCTGTCCATAATTACTTGTCCTAATGGGCTGAAATTATAGTTGGGCCGGAATCGACGTTATCTAATTGGGCCAACTGAAATGTTTGGACTTTAGCGGGCCCATAAAGTTAAAGGGCCATAACTAGGCCGAAAGCACTATTGGTCAGCTATAATTGAAATGAGCCAACAATAAATGCTCGGCCCTGTTACCTCCCGGGTCGTTAATAGGTCGACATCAAAGCAAGCAATAAGTGGGCCAATTCAACTTCACGGGCCGTTAACAGGCTGATACTAAGGTTGGGCTACTTATGGCCCAACTGTATTTTGGGCCTTTAGGAGACCGAAAGAGACAATGGGCTCGTACTGGACCATGAAGAGCATGGGCCTCTAAGAGGCCCAAAGACACGTCGGACTTTATGATGCGGAGCATCCTATGGACATCACCATGTCAAGAGTCCGTTTAGCAAGTGACACGTGCGACATCTACTTCACATACATAAAGGTGAATCATCTCCTTTACACGTGCTCACTTGACCCCTTCGAGGATGGTATACTACTTGACACCCCTCTCGTGTGCATGCATAGGTATTGTCGGAACTTCATGGATGACGAGGAGGAGTGCAAGCGCCAAGGAACACCTACACCATCCGCGAGGGAAGCCTGGAAAAGAAGACGGAAGAAGAAGGAACTACAGAGTTTTCAGCGACCGGACGACCGGAAGCCACCGGACGTTCGACCCTCTACAGCCGCCGGACGACCGATGAACACCGGACGTCCGACAAGTCCCAAGCACCGGACGTCCGATGCTTACCGGAAATCCAGTGCCACCGATCCCGAAGAAAAACGTCGCACGACCAACGCCGACCGGACGTCTGACGCCACCTGTCCCGACAAGAATCAGCGGACGTCCGACGCGCGACGGACGTCCGGACCGTCCTGAGCCATCGGACATCCGACCCCCACCGGTCGTCCGGTACCTGCCTGTGTGCAGCCGCGGGCCTTTGGCCTTGTACCCCTCTCCCACTTACCCCTTCGTGGCTAAGAATATAAATAGACCACCTCCACCTCCTTTCTAAGGTTAGCGTTGGTTTAGCTCATTTGAGAGATAGAGCTACGCTCATCCATATTGGATCTCCTCCTTGCGAGAGACCGCCGCCTCTTCGCAGAAAATCCCTTTGGATTCAAGCCCCCTTTCTAAGGGAAGATCTCCTCGTGGATTCAAGACCTCCTCACGGAGAAGACCGGTTACCGTGTATCGTCCCTAGTTGATCGTGGATCGTGTATCTTACTTTATGTATTCAAGGATCTAGCACATGTGTGATCTATTCATGTTGGTTTGAGTGTTTTCTCTCGTTTTCCCCTTTGTGTTCTTCGTGTTCTTCTCGGGATTCCGCTCCTTTCGTGAAAGATCGGGCGATAGGGTTCCTACCCTACATCATCTTGGTATCATGAACCACGTTGATCACGATTTCGGAGCCTCCCCTACCGTTTTCTAGCCTTTTTTTTGATTTCGTCCTAAATTCGAAAATCCCCACCAAAAATAGCCCCAAATTTTTTTGTGATTTGTTGGTTTGAGGAAGTTTTGTTGATTTTGATCCATGGATTTGCTTGGTTTCGAGTGGATCTAGCATCTCCCCAAGTTTCCTCATCTTTCATCCATGAAATCTCATCAATTTTGACCCCAAAATCCCCAAATTCCGCCCAAAATCGGGTCCCGAATCTCGGATCTGGAGTTGACCCCGATACACCGGACGACCGTCACCTTACCGGACGTCCGGAGCCGCAGGAACCACCGGACGTCCGACCTTACCGGACAACCGGAACCCCCTAACCCGAGCAGAATCAGCGGATTGCCGACCCGACCGGACGTCTGGCGACCGGACGATCGTTTTTTCCGGACATCCGCTACCTGTAGATATCAACTTCGGCTGATTTTTGTTTCGGCCATAACTAATTCATCCGAACTCCGATTTTGATGTTCTTTAGCTCGTTTTGAAGCTCTTGACATCCACCTTCCCACAAAAATACCACCAACATAATTTGACTCCACCAAATTTTCTGAAATTTGGCAAGTTTGCCTAGGCCCTCCACCATATCATCCGCTACACCACCATAGCGTTCCGCAACCTAACCAATTTTGTTCCCCATCGCATTAGTGGTTGCTTGAGGAGTGATTTGACTCTCCTAAGGTGTCTAGGCTACTTAGGGACGGTCGCTTCTTCATCAACCACCACCACCACTTCCTCATGACCTTGCCCACCATACACTTCCGCCACCTCAACTTAACCCAATTTTGTTTGTGTTGTGAGTTGTGTCTCCTAAGGTGTTTCGGCTACTTAGGGACCGTGCTTTCAACTCCGACACCGTGTATAGTCCACCACCATTACCTCCACTTCCGCATTGCCTAGTGCAACACCACCGCATTCCGCTACCACCATTTGACTTTTGTCCTTGAGATTTTGAGTTGTTGTTTTTCCGTTTCCTAAGGTGTTTCGGCTACTTAGGGACGAGTCTCCATCATCTTGGTATCTCCATCAAGATCACCGCCACTCATCATCGATACGGACGGTAACCTCCATATCATCTTGGTATCGCGGAATCCCTCCACTATATATTCCCTTGCCATTGCATTGTTAACCCCTAGCCCATTTTGCGTCACTTGCCTATCGAGACTAGCCATTTGAGTATTGTCGGCAACGTTACTTGTGCACATTAGTGATCTACACCATACATTGCATACATACCATACCATATCGGTATCATCTTGGTATCATATCATCCTTTGTGCCACAAGTTTGTTCCCGCATATATACAATTGCTATCTTGGTTTGTGCATTGTGCCAAAGTGGCCAATACAAAAAAAGAGAATAAGATTTTAAGAAAAGAAAAAGAGAGAAACAAAGAGCTCGTAAGCAATAGCCATAGCATCATACCACATTGCATATAAGATCATCTTGAATCACCTTGTGAGAAACACCGGGAACCATACATATATAGCATACTTGGGATAGAAAGTTATCCATTTTGCATCTTATAGGTTGTGCACAAGTGTCGTATCCGCCTATTGAGCAATCTTGCTAGCGTCTCTCTTGAGTTGTGCAACATGAGCGTTTTCAGTGGATTCCACATTTTGTGCTCATCCTTGGTTGCACGACCCCATTTATCTATCCATGTGTGTTTCCGTGTGCCACATATTGCTATTGGTTTACTTGTTTCACTTGCGAATTTGTGAATCTCTTTCAACATTATTGACTCTTGCTAACATTTTGCATTAAATTTTTGTGCCACTATCCTAACCGAGCTCCACCATAAGCCTTATTTGTGTAGGTGTGAGAAACCGACAAGAATTGGTACCAATTGTGCTATTTCCTTGTCCACATTGGAGTGATCATTGATCCACTTTCAACTTCGGTCAAGGTACATTTGGTATTCATTCTTCTCTTTCTACCACTCACATTTTTCTCTTGGAGTGATGGATAGGAAAGGCATTTCATCTTCGGTCTACAACAACAACGACGAGTTCGATGCCACGAACAACTCCAACGACGCCAAGATGCAAGCTCAAATGGAGGAGATCAAGGCCCTCATCAAGTCCTACAAGCGGTCTTCCTCATCTTCGAGAAGACGCTCAAGAGCACACGCCTCCGAGCTACCATCTTTGGCAAGATCACATCGGCATCGACACCATCACCAACAAGGACGTGAAGGTCAAGCTCTCAACACCAACAACCGCTCAACGACTTCACCATCCCCCTTGGCATCTTCGCCAAGCGACTTCAAGGCATCTTCGCCTACGGACATACGACATCTTCGCCCACAAGCATCTCAAGAGAAGCTCCCCAAGATCAAGTCCATGACTTCCACGAGCTACTACGACCTCGACATCAACCACGCGATTCCTTTCTATGGAACTCAAGATCCCAAGGAGTATCTTGAGTGGGAGCACCTCATGGACGACTACCTCAAGCTATATCAAGTTCGTCCCGAAGATCAAGTGAAGTGCGCCACAAGGAACTTCCACGACTACGCGTCCACATGGTGGCTTCACGCACCTTCGGAGACCTATGACATGAGTTGGCCCAAGACGAAGAGAGCTTTGCGGCGAGAGTTTGTGCCTCCAACCTACACGGAACAACTTCTACTCCAATTGGAGAACACCACCCAGGGATCCAAGCCCATTGACGCATACTTCAAGGAGATGAAGCTTGCCTTGCGACGAGCCGGCATGGATGACCCCATTTCGATGAAGTTCCACTTCATGATGAGATTGCACAACGACATCTCCAAGACGATCTTCCTCGAGAACTACAAGTCCCTCGATGACAACTACATTGGTGCTCTCAAGGCGGAACAAGAACTCATGAAGGCCAAAGCTTCTCCACCCCAAGCTCACTTCGCGACGACCAAGCTCCATGAGAATGAGCATGAGGCTAGTACCACCATGATGTCCAAGCCCGATGAGCTCCAAGACGATGCTCCCAAGTTTGACTTCACTGCCATCCCTCTTTGTGGCATT
>NW_021316440.1:73692-75442 GCF_002162155.2 Triticum dicoccoides | reverse complement strand
CGAGCAAGGATGATGCTTCCATCTTAGGAGGCGAGAGTGATGATGTGCCATCTTCATCCTTCATCCACGGCGACGACAACGAGACGGTTGAGCATGGGATTTTCCTTTCGACCACGGCGACATGTGATGACTTGAGTGACTTTAGCCACCATATTGAGAGTGAGAGTGACTTCACCACTAGCCCCATATATGATGATTTGCCCCAATTCCCATGTGAGGAGAGCCACAACGCCCACCACTTGAGCGAGATGAGTGACTCCACCATACATGAGATTGAGTGCACCTATTTTGAGGGAGTGAGTGAACCACCACATAGAGAGAGTGAGATAGTTGGTAGGTCATGTGAGGCCACTTTCAACACTAATGACTTGACCTCTACCTCTATTGTGTCTTCTCATTTGGTGCTAGGTCCCATCTACGATGACGCGCCGATTCACGATGACTTCGTCCTCCCTTTGGACAAGACGATGGCCATGGTGGAATATGATGCACCCCCACATGGTTCCATCAAGATGAAGATGACCACTATTTGGTCTTTCCCACCTCAGCTACACCACATGAGTTGAATGAACAAGGTAACATAGGTGAAGGTGATGCTCTAGTCCCACTAGTGGACATTCATGACATTGCTTGCTTGCATGATGTTGATCCCCCTATTGACATGCTTCATGCTAGTATGATTTCCCCATGCAATGATTTACCCATTTATGATGAGTATGATGATTGCCATGTGGAGTCTTTTAGTTGTGATGCCATGTTACATAGGATTTCTTGTGCTAATTCTCTCGGTCACATCATGTTTGCCAATCCGCTTGACTTGTCATATGCTATGCATGAGATCAATCATATGGCATATTTGCAATCTCTTCAAAGTGACTATGCATATGCTATTAAAATAAACCCAATTTGCACATATGGCATAGGTGACGAGCCTATGGTTATTGGCATTTGTTTCTCTTGTGATGATATTGACATGCTACCTTTGCATCATTTATCTCATATGCCATGCCATAACCATCCTGCTTCGGATATGCATTGTTTTGGGTGTTGCCCATTTTCTCCATATGATGTTTCAAATATTGCACATGAGGAGACCCCCATAGTTTCCTCATACATTTTAGGAGATTGTGATCACTCCCACCCATTGCATGATCCTTATACTTGTATGCTCAATTTGCATCCCCATCGTGTCATGCACAATAACTATTCTTTCATGATGGATGACATGTTCTTATACCATGCATCAAATTTCTTTGAGCGATGCTTATCTTGTGCTAACTTCCACGTGCAAATACACATCATGATGGATGGTGTGTACATTTACCATGCGCACAATTTCTTTGGTTTGTGTCTCTTTCATGTAGGTACCCATGAATTCTTGTCAACCTCGCAATCCCACGAGTTGACAAAACGAGCTCTAGAGAGCAATGATGACTTGGGATCCCATGGATTGTCTTTCCCACCGCCCTCTTCGTGCAAAGACTTCGCACATTTCTTCTACATGACCCTCACTTGGCTATGGGTTATTGTCCACTACATATTCTATGCCCATCTTGCCATGTTCACTTTGCATGTTATGCTCATTACTATGCTTTTGCCATGCATTCGTGACCCATGCTTTGCATTACACATGATGATTGATTATCATACTTGTATGTGTAGTTGCAAGCTTGGTGGAGACATTGCTTGTTATTGCCATGTTTGCTTTGTGCCCCATGCATATGATGATACTTTCATTTTGCTTTGTGTT
>NW_021316440.1:69159-73682 GCF_002162155.2 Triticum dicoccoides | reverse complement strand
GTGCTTGCTATATGTCTTGTGCATTGTCTATGTCTGTTATTTGCTCACATGACATGATTGCCATGATTTCCTCTAGTATGTTGCATGTTCGCACTACTAGCTTGCATGACTCGATTACTATGCTTGACTTGATTGCCTCACACATGATGAACAATTGCTCTTTCTATTGTGTTGAGTGCCACACGATATTCACTTCACCCAATGCACATTATGATTGGATTGTCTTGCACTTGACACATGTGTTTAGACACTTCATTTTATTTGGTGTTGTGAATGATTCCTATGCCTACCATAGACCTTTGATTGAGCAATTTGTGAATGCTTGCTATGAACTTGAGGTAGATGCTTCTTCACTTGTCCAACATATTTGCATCAATACCTCACATTTACATGCTTGTCCCCATGATATCCTTGATTATGCTCAATTTATGTGCTTACATGCCATGTCACAATCCTTTGTCAAACCATATGCTTTGCATGATGACGACACTTGTTTGGTAAATAATCTCTTGAATGCTTGGTTTTGCACTAACGCTAGCCACATTTGTTTTTCCAAGTGTTTGTTGTCCTTGCTCATTTTGAAGGAATCACTAGACGGTGCGACATTGGAGAGTGCCCATTTCGAGCTTCAAGATGACGAGAACTTGGTGATCGACCACTCCTACACGGCGACGCCATCTCTTTCCCATGGTGATTTGGATTACGATCCGAGGTCGGATCTTTCCCAAGGGAGGGGAGATGATGCGGAGCATCCTATGGACATCACCATGTCAAGAGTCTGTTTGGCAAGAGACCTGCGACATCTACTTCACATACATAAAGTTGGATCATCTCATTTACACATGCTCACTTGACCCCTTCGAGGATGGTATACTACTTGACACCCCTCTCATGTGCATGCATAGGTATTGTCGGAACTTCACGGATGACGAGGAGGAGTGCAAGCGCCAAGGAACACCTACACCATCCGCGAGGGAAGCCTGGAAGAGAAGACGGAAGAAGAAGGAACTGCAGAGTCTTCAGCGACCAGACGACCAGAAGCCACCGGATGTCCGACCCTCTACAGCCGCCGGACGACCGACGAACACCGGACGTCTGACAAGTCCCAGGCACCGGATGTCCGGCGCTTACCAGAAATCCGGTGCCATCGATCCCGAAGCAAAACGTCGGACGACCGACGCCGACCGGACGTCCGACGCCACCTGTCCCGAGAAGAATCAGCGGACGCCCGACGCGCGCCGGACGTCCGGACCGTCCTGAGCCACCGGACGTCTGACCCCCACCGGTCGTCTGGTACCTGCCTGTGTGCAGCCGCGGGCCTTTGGCCTTGTACCCCTCTCCCACTTACCCCTTCATGGCTAAGACTATAAATAGACCACCTCCACCTCCTTTCTAAGGTTAGCGCTGGTTTAGCTCATTTGAGAGATAGAGCTACGCTCATCCATATCGGATCTCCTCCTTGCTAGAGACCGCGGCCTCTTCTGAGAAGATCCCTTTGGATTCAAGCCCCCTTTCTAAGGGAAGATCTCCTCGTGGATTCAAGACCTCCTCACGGAGAAGACCGGTTACCGTGTATCGTCCCTAGTTGATCATGGATCATGTATCTTGCTTTATGTATTCAAGGATCTGGCACATGTGTGATCTATTCATGTTGGTTTGAGTGTTTTCTCTCGTTTTCCCCTTTGTGTTCTTCGTGTTCTTCGTGGGATTCCGCTCGTTTCATGAAAGATCGGGCGATAGGGTTCCTACCCTACATCACTTTATATGGCCCAACTGTGTTGTGGGCCTTTAGTAGGCCGAAAGAGAAACCGGGATGGTATTGGTCATGAAGAGCATGGGTCGTTAAGAGGCCAAAACTCAGGTCCAACTGCAAATGGCCAGACTAACTCATGGGTTGTTAACGGGCTGAAAGACACACCGGGCTGGAAATTGGCCCAACACTTAAATGGGTCGCTAAAAGGCTGATAGACGAACATCCTAAAAATTGGCCCATCCCTTGATTGGTCCGGTAACAGGCCAAAACCACATGGGGCCGATATTGAGCCCAAACATATAGCGGACTGTTAACGAGCTCGAACTGACGATGGGCTGCAATGGTGTCAAATAGTTAATGGGCCGTTGACGGGCCGAATTGGCACATCTCGTATGGGCTGTGGGCTTAAATGGACCAGACACAAGTTGTCTCTATATGGGCCGACCTCTTTCACCTAAGTGGGCCACTGCTGGGCGTTGCCACATGCCCACGTATCATAGATGCCTCCCGTAAAATGAGTGGATGACATCTGTCCCAACGCTGAGCCGACACATGGATCCTCCGGTGAATGAGAATTTTACACGTAGAAAATCCCCATTGGTCATGGCTGTTAACAGGTTATTGGATCCAAACCGGAACCCGATAGCTTAACGTCGACCCGTTATGATGGATGCCATGTGTCGGTTACCCTTGATGAAAACACTTCCATGATGCGCCATTTATCATCATGGAAGTGGACACTTCTGTGATGATAATTTTGGTATAGTCATGGAACACTTGTACGACAGCACATGTATGACTATGTTGATTCTGTCATAAAATCGTCATGGATGTACATGCATGACAGAAAACGTGACCTACTGTGACAAACACGTATCATTACGGAAGTGGATTTTTTTGTAGTGAGAGTGGTATAGTAATCCTATTTTGGAAGTCATATTACTAGACCAAGGCGAACCTACGAACTATGAAGAAGCTATGATGAGCCCAAATTCTGATAAATAGCTTGAGGCCATGAAATGTGAGATAGGATCCATGTATGAGAACAAAGTGTGGACTTTAGTGGACTTGCCCGATGATCGGCAAGCCATTCAGAATAAATGGATCTTCAAGAAGAAGACTGACGCTGATGGTAATGCTACTGTCTACAAAGCTCGATTTGTCGCGAAAGGTTTTCGACAAGTTCAAGGACTTTCTCACCCTAGTGATGCTTAAGTCGGTCCAAATCATGTTAGCAATTGTCGCATTTTATAATTATGGAATTTGGCAAATGGACGTCAAAACCGCATTCCTAAATGGATTTCTTAAGGAAGAGTTGTATATGATGCAACCAGAAGGTTTTGTCGATCCTAAAGGTGCTTTCAAAGTGTGCAAGATCTAGTGATCCATCTATGGACTGGTGCAATCATCTCGTAGTTGGAATATACACTTTGATGAGGTGAGCAAAGCATATGGTTTTATATAGACTTATGGTGAAACCTGTATTTACAAGAAAGTGAGTGGGCGCTCTGTAGCATTTCTGATATTATATGTGGATGACATATTGTTGATCGAAAATGATATAGAATTTATGGATATCATAAAAGGATACTTGAATAAGATTTTTTCAATGAAAGTTCTCGGTGAAGCTGCTTATATATTAGGCATCAAGATCTATAGAGATAGATCAAGACGCTTAGCTGGACTTCCACAAAGCACATACCTTGATAACATTTTGAAGAAGTTCAAAATGGATCAGTCAAACAAAGGGTTCTTGCCTGTATTACAAGGTGTGAATTTGAGTCAAGCTCAAAGCCCGACCACTACAGAAGATACAGAGGAAATGAAAGTCATTCCCTATGCCTCGGCCATAGGTTCTATCATGTAGGCTCTGTTTTGTACCAGACCTGATGTGTACCTTGCCATAAGTTTGGCAGGGACGTACCGAAGTAATCCAAGAGTGGATCATTGGATAGCGGTCAAGAACATCCTGAAGTACCTGAAAAGGACCAAGGATATGTTTCTCGTTTATGGAGGTGATGAAGAACTCGTCGTAAATGGTTACGTCGATGCAAGCTTCGACACTTATCCAGATGACTCTAAGTAACAACCGGATACGTGTTTATATTGAATAGTGGAGCTGTCAGTTGGTGCAGTTTCAAGCAGAGCATGGTGGCGGGATCTACGTGTTAAGAGGAGTACATATGGTGCTTTCATAAGCAGCGCATGAAGGAGTCTGGATGAAGGAGTTCATATCTGATCTAGGTGTAATACCTAGTGCATCGGGTCCAATGAAAATCTTTTGCGACAACACTTGAGAAATTGCCTTGGCGAAGGAATCCAGGTTTCACAAGAGAACCAAACACATCTAGAGATGCTTCAAATCCATTCGTGAAAAGGTCAAGGATGGATACATAGAAATTTGCAAAGTGCATACGGATCTGAATGTGGCAGACCGGTTGACTAAGTCTGTTTCGCGAGCAAAACATTATCAACACCAAGACTCCATGGGTGTTAGATTCATCACAATGTAATCTAGATTATTGACTCTAGTGCAAGTGGGAGACTAAAGGAAATATGCCCTAGAGGTAATAATAAAGTTGTTATTTTATACTTCCTTATTCATGATAAAGGTTTATTATTCATGCTAGAATTGTATTGATCATAAATTTAAATACATGTGTGAATACATAAACAAATACCGTGTCCCTAGTAAGTCTCTACTAGACTAGTTCGTTGATCAAAGATGGTTAAGGTTTCCTAACCATAGACATGTGTTGTCATTTCATAA
>NW_021316440.1:60836-67015 GCF_002162155.2 Triticum dicoccoides | reverse complement strand
TATATATATATATATATATATATATATATATGGGGAGGGGGCACCACAAAAGGACACAACATTGTCTTAGCCGTGTGCGGCGCCCCCGTCCACCGTTTACTCCCTCGGTCATATTTTCGTAGTGCTTAGGTGAAGCCCTGGGAAGATCACATTACCGTCATTGTCACCACACCGTCGTGCTACCGGAACTCATCTACTACCTTACCATCTTGCTGGATCAAGAAGGTGGAGGACGTCACCGAGCTGAACGTGTGCAGAATGCGGAGGTGTCGTACGCTCGGTACTATATCGGTTGGATCGCGAAGAAAGTTTGACTACATCAACCGTGTTGTGAAACGCTTCCGCTTACGGTCTACGAGGGTATCTAGACACACTCTCCCCCTTCATTTCTATGCATCTCCATGAATAGATCTTGCGTGTGCATCGAAATTTTTTGTTTTCCATGCAACGTTACCCAACAAAAATGACATAACCAGCCCTGCTACAGATCCCGAGATCTATCTGACTAAGAGCGACTACTGATCGTCCGGAGACGAGACGTCGATACGCCCACAATCCTCGTTAAACTCCCACTGGAGCTCGGTTGCATCACCTATGTTTGTATCAATGGTACCTGCAACTTTGTTTGTAGTAATCTGTGAGCCACGGGGACTAAGCAATCTCATTACCCACTGTGTCAAAACTAACAAAGCTTAAATGGGTATGGCATGGGTAAGTGGTGACGTTGCAGCAAGCACTAAGCAGGTTTAAGTGGCTAACTTACGAGTACAAGAATAAGAAAAGAGACTACGCATAACCATCCCAAACTGGTAATGATCAAGAATTGATCCTGAACTACTTACGTTGCAATCATAACCCCACCAAGTTCTCTTCCCGAACTTTGTCGAAAAGAGATGATCATGGTTCCACATGCGGTTCATGTATTTTATTTGAATTTGGTGTCAGGTTCACTACAACCGGATATCATAAATTTCCAAGTTGCCCATAACCGCGGGAACGGCTCTCAAAAAGATTAAACCCTGCAGGGGTGTCCCAACTTAGTCCATTATAAGCTCTCACGATCCGTGGAGGAAAATCTCCATCTCGGGACACCCTGATCAAGCTCGGAATCCTGGTGCACAAGACATTTCGACAATGGTAAAACAAAACCAGCAATACCTCCTGACGTGCCGACACCCCGACAGGAGCCGCGCATATCTCATGTCAGGCCATGATCGGATGGGACAAGCTACGAGTAAAACTAGAGCTCGAGTTTGGCCGTTTTGGACCTGCGGGCCACCCCTTTTGGACCAACACTCATGAGGAGCAATGGTCCGGTTTGTTGATTAAGAATCATCGGGTTAATTACCCCCTATGCAAATTTTAGTTGTTATTAGGCAAATGGTAAAACCAAAGTTGGCCCTTGCTGGAAGAGTTTTATTCAAAGCGAACTATCAAGGGGGCCCCATAAACCCCGACCATGTAAGGAACGCAAATCAAGGAACATAACACCAGTATGACGGGAACTAGGGCGACAAGAATGGAACAAAACACCAGGCAAAAGGCCAAGTGTTCCACCATTTACCAATATATAGATGCATTAATTAAATAAGAGATATTGTGATATCCCATGATATGTCCCATCATGGAATAAACTACACCACAACAACAACTAGCAACATATAAAAGGGGCTGAGAAAGAGGTAACATAGCCAAACAACGGTTTGCTAGGGTTTTTTTTAACGGTTTGCTAGGTTTGATAGAGGCAAAGGTGTCCCGATGTTTCGATGAGATGGTGGCTATCGTTTTCTGTGGGAGTCGACCTTGACGATCCGACTACGAATGGGCGAGACGTCGCGCCTTAGCAATCGCTAAACCAACTTCCGAGGGTTATTGACCACGCCAGAGCACGATCAACCTGACCACGAGGGTCTGTTTCCTGCAAGCAAACGAAGAACAAGCAAGATACTGAGATTGCAATCTGGATATTGAGAATATAAGATGAAAAATTTATTGATCAAGGTGGGGTTCTGTGACGCCTTGGTCTGGTCGTTGAACACAAATGAAGTACGCGAAGTTGCAGCTATGGCAAACTTTTAATCTAAACAAAACCCAAAGTCTAAACGATGCCCTAAGGGCTGTATATATGGAGGAGAGAGGGAGAATTTCGTTACCCTTGGTTGAGGGGTCCGAAACCAACCCTAACTCTTGTTTCCCCACACATACGGACTCTAAAAACAGCCTATACTCAAGTACTTCGAAAATACATGGGCCTGGCCCAATAATAAGGTGACGCAGCACCTAAAATAGCCTCTGGACGAAATTTATGAAGTGGCATCTTGTATATTTCGTCCCATGCTTCATGCACTCATTATGGTGGCTTCAAAGTCCTGGAATCATCACTTGTAACTCCGTTCTTGTTCCCCTTGCGCATGCCATCATCTCCATGCTTGAACTTGCTCCAAGGTTCATCTTTCTTGCCCAAGCTAGGCCCTTCATTTGTAAGCAAAACAAATGTATCCAATTTAGGCAACATCATATTCTCATGAACATTAGAATCGTTACCAAGAAACGAAAGTACCTGATAATTCAATTGGCGTGCGCGAGCTCTAGTAATCGGTCTAGTATGTATAGCAGCAGGGGCTGTGGGTGTAACAATGGTATTGATGTCCTCATCATCCTCCCCTTCTTGAAATGAAGTCGTCCTCGACGAAAGTTCATCGTCCTCACCCAAATAAGGCTTCAAATCTGCAATGTTAAAAGTGGGACTAACCCCAAAATCTGCAGGCAGCTCAAGTTTATATGCATTATCATTTATTTTCTCTAACACCTTAAAAGGACCATCAGCACGTGGCATTAGCTTTGATTTGCGCAAATTAGAAAATCTATCCTTATGCAAATATAACCAAACAAGATCTCCAGGTGCAAACACAACATTTTTTCTACCCTTATCTCCAGCAAGTTTATATTTAGCATTCATACGCTCAATGTTTTCCTTAGTTAACTCATGCATTTTTAAAATCAATTCAGCACATTCTTTAGCATCAAAATTAACCTTCTCCGAAGATGGAAGAGGCAACAAATCAATAGGTGCACGAGGTAGGAAACCACATACAATTTCAAAAGGGCACATCTTAGTAGTAGAATGCAATGAACGATTATAAGAAAATTCAATATGAGGCAAGCATTATTCCCACATTTTCTTGTTATTCTTCAAAACATCCCTAAGCATAGTAGACAATGTTCTATTGACTACTTCAGTTTGTCCATCAGTTTGGGGGTGACAAGTAGTACTAAAAAGTAGTTTAGTCCCCAACTTAGCCCATAAACATGTAGTGCAGCGAGCAACAAAACGCTCAACATCCCGTCTCATCTTTGGCCAAAAGAAATGTGTAGCAAGTATATCCTCCATCTTCTTGACGCCAAAGTGTCCCATTAATCCTCCTCCATGCGCCTCCTGCAACAACAAAAGATGAACGGAGCTAGCTGGAATGCATAGCTTGTTAGCACGAAACACAAATCCATCGTTAAGAATGAACTTGTTCCAAGTTCTCCCTTCCTTACAATTCTGCAATACATCTTTAAATTCAGCATCATGAACATACTGATCTTTGATGGTCTCCAAACCAAATATTTTAAAGTCAAGTTGTGAAATCATAGTATAACGACGAGACAATGCATCAGCAATAACATTTTCTTCACCCTTCTTGTGTTTAATGACATAAGGGAAAGTCTCAATGAATTCAACCCATTTAGCATGTCTACGGTTCAGTTTTGCTTGACTTTTAATGTGTTTCAAAGATTCATGATCAGAATGTATAAAAAATTCCTTGGGCCATAAATAATGTTGCCATGTTTCTAAGGTCTGAACAAGAGCATATAATTCTTTATCATAAGTAGAATAGTTCAGACTAGGCCCACTCAATTTTTCAGAAAAGTATGCAACAGGTTTGCCATCTTGTAATAACACACCTCCTAATCCAATTCCACTAGCATCACATTCAATCTCAAAAGTCTTATTGAAATTAGGAAGTTGAAGTAAAGGAGCATGTGTCAACTTATCTTTCAATACCGTGAAGGCTTCTTCCTGTGCGTTACCCCCAAAAAAAAGGCACATCCTTCTTTGTAAGCTCGTTGAGAGGTGCAGCAATGGTGCTGAAATCTCTCACGAAACACCTATAAAAACCAGCGAGGCCAAGGAAACTCCTCACTTGTGTGACCGTTTTGGGCTGCGGCCAACTCTCAATAGCTTCAATCTTGGCTTTATCAACTTCAATTCCCTGTGGAGTAACAACATAGCCAAGAAAAGATACTCGGTTGGTGCAAAAGGTGCACTTTCCAAGGTTACCAAACAAACGTGCATCACGTAGAGAAATAAAAACAGCACGTAAATGTTCCAAATGTTCCTCCAAAGATTTGCTATAAATCAATATGTCATCAAAGTAAACTACCACAAATCGTCCAATGAAAGCACGTAAAACTTCGTTCATTAACCTCATGAAAGTACTAGGTGCATTAGTTAACCCAAAAGGCATGACTAACCACTCATATAATCCAAACTTAGTTTTAAATGCTGTTTTCCATTCATCTCCCAATTTCATACGAATTTGATGGTATCCACTATGCAAATCAACTTTGGAGAATATTGTAGAGCCACTCAATTCATCAAGCATATCATCTAGCCTAGGAATAGGATGACGATAATGAATAGTAATATTATTAATGCCTCTACAATCAACGCACATACGTGATGTACCATCCTTTTTCGGCACTAAGATGATAGGAACAACACAAGGACTAAGGGATTCGCGTATATAACCTTTCTCTACCATGGTGTACATAATTTTTATCAAATTGCCATGATCGACCAAGTAATAAGGAACATGCTTGCATAGGTACCACATCACAATCAACATAATCAGCTTATGTAGAGATACTAAAATGCACACGAACAGTACGTGTTACCTTAACCTTGCCGCTGTTGTTGAACCATTGGATGTAGTAAGGATGTGGATGTGGTCTTGTGGTGAGAGATAACTTCTCTGCCATCTCTATGCTAGCCAAGTTATTGCAACTCCCTCCATCTATGATCACACAAACAGAACGTTCCTTCACAACTCCCTTTGTATGGAACAAATTATGCCTCTGATTTTGCTCAGCTTGTGTAACATGCACACTCAAAACACGTTGAGCAACTAAACATTCATACCTGTCAACATCTTCAGGAGCCATGTATTGCGTCTCATGATCAGAATCGTCTCCACCGTGTTCATCACGTGTAATAAGAGCCAAAGTCTCCTCATCATAGTCACTAGCGGACTCATACCCACCATCCTTAGTAACAATCATCACACGCTTAGATGGGCATTCTCTTGCATAATGACCTCAACCCTTGGAACGTCGACAAATAATATCATGTGTTTGCCCTGTTGATGCCATGGATGAAGAAGAGCTCTTTGCAGGCCCAGAAGGTGTGCTCTTGGCAGATAGTGGTGATTGTGCCTGCTTTATTGTGTCACAGTTGGAGGTGGCAGCCGACGGAGGTGCCGGTGTAGCAGAACGTGTGGAAGTAGATGATGCACGTGGTGTCCATGATGAAGGTCGACCTGCAGAAAAGTCCGTCTGCGCCAATGCCTGTCGATCCTGCACTTCACGTTCAGCTTTACAAGCAAGATGGAATAAACGAGTGATATTAGTATACTCCTTATACTCTAGAATGGTCTGAATCTCTCTATTTAATCCACCCATAAAACGTGCAAGCATAGCTTCATTCTCCTCAACAATACCACATCTAATCATGCCAGTTTGCAATTCCTGATAATATTCTTCTACAGAATTTTTTCCTTGTCTTAATCGCTGCAATTTTTGAAGTAATTCACGTTGATAATATGGTGGAACCCAACGAGTACGCATAGCAGTTTTCAAAGCAGCCCAAGTAGGTGGAATAGGATATAATCTACAATGTTCAGACCACCAAACACATGCAAAGCTAGTGAAAGCACAAACAGCAGCAGGAACACGTCTCTCCTCAGGATATTGTAAACATGTAAATCGTTGTTCATTTTCTAACTCCCAAGTAAGATATATATCAGGAACATATCTACCCTCAAATAGTGGAATATTCAATTTCAGTTTAGGGAGATGGTCATGATCTCGTACCTGACGGGGAGCCCTAACATTGCCATTATTTGCATGTAGAC
>NW_021316440.1:58618-60369 GCF_002162155.2 Triticum dicoccoides | reverse complement strand
TGGGTAGTACAAGAGTAGATCTACCACGAGATCAAGGAGGCTAAACCCTAGAAGCTAGCCTACGGTATGATTGTTGTATATGGAGTTGATTGCCTACGGACTACAACCCTCCGGTTTATATTGACACCGGATAGGGTTAGGGTTACATAGAGTCAGTTACAATGGTAGGAGATCTTGAATATCCGCATCGCCAAGCTTGCCTTCCACGCCAAGGAAAGTCCCATCCGGACACGGGACGAAGTCTTCAATCTTGTATCTTCATAGTCCAGGAGTCCGGCTGAAGGTATAGTCCGGCTACCCGAACACCCCCTAATCCAGGACTCCCTCAGTAGCCCCCGAACCAGGCTTCAATGACGACGAGTCCGGCGCGCAGATTGTTCGGCATTGCAAGGCGGGTTCTTCTCCAAATCTTGTGTACCTGTAGGAATAATGTCTGATTTTTGTAATGTAGTGCTCCTCGGCTTCCAAGCCCAATAATGGCCGTCTTCCACGTGTCAAACGAATGCGAAAAGCCGGGGCGTTTTTACATCCACACCCCTAGCCGTATAAACGAGCCGCCTATTTAAAGGGATGGGGATTTAGGTCCAAACCACATCTTCTCCTTTCCGCGAGTTATCATCAGAGCGCTTCCAGCAAAGGTCCATTCCAACATGACCAGCCGTCACAGCTCCTCCCCTCGCCCCTCTGGTCCCAAACCCGGGGACTGGGAGAGTTGCACCATCTCGCATAGCGAGTTAGTGTCGCTTCAGGCCAAGGGATTTCACCCTCAGGCATACATGGTCCCGGTCCGAGCCTGTCTCGCCACATACAATGGCGGAAAACAAGAGGAGAGCACCCCCAATCCTTCTAAAGGAGAGCGGGTGTGCCTCGTCCCCTATCTAATAAGGGGACTGGGATTTCCAATTCATCCATTTCTCCGTGGGCTTCTGGAGTTCTACGGCCTCCAGCTGCACAATCTCATGCCCGCCTCCGTATTGCATATTGCGGGTTTCGTCGCCCTTTGCGAGCTATTTTTAGGCGTTGAGGCTCATTTCGCGCTATGGAAGAGGTTATTCTTCCTGGTGCCCCGTTCTCGAGAGGGGTCTATATACCAAGT
Organism: Triticum dicoccoides; assembly: GCF_002162155.2. Taxonomy (NCBI): domain Eukaryota; kingdom Viridiplantae; phylum Streptophyta; class Magnoliopsida; order Poales; family Poaceae; genus Triticum; species Triticum dicoccoides. The sequence goes on along the minus strand of NW_021316440.1, from coordinate 59,273 downwards.
GGGCGGAGCCGAAGTATGGCGCATCGCCGGGACCGGATACCTATCCGGAACCCCAAAGAAGGCATCCGAGGACTGGCCTTCGGAATGGTTTTATATAGATGACGTCCCGCTACCGGACCCTATCCGGGTCGGTCTCCCTGAGTTCAACAATGCCCCATTGAAGAAACGCTTGAGCTGGCGTCCGCGGAGCTCTCAGAGAGAAAGCGACAGAGACGTCCTTTACCTGATGGGCCGGATAAGACTGTTGGCTCATTCCGGACTAAGCATGATTGGAGTCATGGCCGCATGCATTATGCGGGGGGTGCAGCCGCTTCAATATAGAGGCCACCCCATGTGGGATTTCAATGGGGAGGATGACGCCACATGTTACGGTCGTAAGGGGCCGGCCTCAGCCGTCGCCTTAGTAAAGATCTTATCCTCTTTGTACAAGGGAGAAAAGGAGGAATTCCTCTGCGTCAACCCGCGGGCCGGATTCAGCATGTACGATCCTCCAAGTTGGGTAAGTGAACAATTGCGCTTGCCCATTTGTTTTATACTCCCATGGTTAGATAGGTAGTCTAACGACTTCAATGCAAGAACTGCGACAGGAGGTAAAGGATATAAGCAGCCGCCCTCCACAGCCCGAGGACCCAGAACGGTCCCTCAATCCTAACTC
>NW_021316440.1:57152-58608 GCF_002162155.2 Triticum dicoccoides | reverse complement strand
GGTGCTGGTGGTTGCACGTAGTTCTGATTTTGATCAACCTCATCGTCGTAATCTCACACATAATCATCCTCCTCCACATCAGCAGTAGGAGCCACAGAAGTATCAATAGCAGCACCAGCAGTTTGGCTAGGCTGAAGAGGGACACGGCTTGCTCGGCAGAGGGCTGTTTCCCGACATGGAGGTAGTCGGTGTTGTTGATGTTGGTGCAGAGGTGCGGCAGGAGCAGCCGGTGGTGGAAAACACGAAAGCAATTCAGCAAACTTGTTATCGAGCTTTGTTTCAAATGTCTTCTCCATGCCATCTATCTTCTCCATGGCCTCTTCAAATCTGTTTAGCACATCTTCCACCTGTCCACTCATCATTTGCTGAAACTTATCATGTAACTCTTTGTTCGTCATGTTCTCCCAGTCAATCGCGTCGGGTTGTGATCCTGCAATGGTTAGCAGCAATAGAAACACACAAGAATATGAACCTACAGACTACTAGAAAACGGCGGTGGTGGAGTGTCACAAATCCGTCAAGCAAATCTCAAATTCTTACCAGTTCTTACCCAGCAGCAGTCGGTGATCGGCAACCGTCGTAGTCAAAACTCTCAAAGCTTGGATAGAGAGATTACCAGGGAGAGTCAAACGCATGACGTAGATATATGTGGATCTAGGAAGGCTTATAATATGGTAGCAAAAGGGGTCAGCAATAATCAATTCAGAGATGCAAAGTTGAATAAACGCTCAACGACGGTACTGTGCTGGTCCTAGGCTAGACCGTGCTAGAGACGCAAGCCTAGAACACTAACAAAATCACGGCGCTGCACGTAAAAAAGGGAAAAGCACACTCTGGAACTTTTTTTTTGCTCTTTTTTTTGCGCTCCTCTTTTTTTTACGAAAAATCACTATAATGGCGAGTGTCTCAAAACTCTTCCCTCGTCAAACTGATAGGATGGGCACGAATTTTTTTTTGACTTTTTTTCGGAAATCAGGCAGCGACGACGAAAAATTGCGACAAAAAATCACTATGATGGCACGTGGCTCAAAAAACTCAGAAAAGCCTAAAAATAGGATAGGGAAAAAATATTTTTGGTCACCAAAATTTTGGCCTAAAAACTGCCCGGGGGTCTCCAGACTCTTTTTTTTTCGAGACCTACGCAGGCAAGGAAACACGAATCGGAATTTAGGTTCATCTCAAAAACAAACCTAATATGAGAAGAACTCGGATTGGTGGTGGATATATGGTTGTGGTATATGGCAGCGGTGGTGGTATATGGATACAGATTGGTGGTGGTATATGGATACAGATTGGTGGTTGTCGGTGTCAAAACCGATGGATCTCGGGTAGGAGGTCCCGAACTGTGCGTCTAGGCCGGATGGTAACAGGAGGCAGGGAACATGATGTTTTACCCAGGTTCGGGCCCTCTTGATGGAGGTAAAACCCTACGTCCTGCTTGATTAATATTGATGAT
>NW_021316440.1:54376-55301 GCF_002162155.2 Triticum dicoccoides | reverse complement strand
GGAGAGCACCCCCAATCCTTCTAAAGGAGAGCGGGTGTGCCTCGTCCCCTATCTAATAAGGGGACTGGGATTTCCAATTCATCCATTTCTCCGTGGGCTTCTGGAGTTCTACGGCCTCCAGCTGCACAATCTCATGCCCGCCTCCGTATTGCATATTGCGGGTTTCGTCGCCCTTTGCGAGCTATTTTTAGGCGTTGAGGCTCATTTCGCGCTATGGAAGAGGTTATTCTTCCTGGTGCCCCGTTCTCGAGAGGGGTCTATATACCAAGTGGGCGGAGCCGAAGTATGGCGCATCGCCGGGACCGGATACCTATCCGGAACCCCAAAGAAGGCATCCGAGGACTGGCCTTCGGAATGGTTTTATATAGATGACGTCCCGCTACCGGACCCTATCCGGGTCGGTCTCCCTGAGTTCAACAATGCCCCATTGAAGAAACGCTTGAGCTGGCGTCCGCGGAGCTCTCAGAGAGAAAGCGACAGAGACGTCCTTTACCTGATGGGCCGGATAAGACTGTTGGCTCATTCCGGACTAAGCATGATTGGAGTCATGGCCGCATGCATTATGCGGGGGGTGCAGCCGCTTCAATATAGAGGCCACCCCATGTGGGATTTCAATGGGGAGGATGACGCCACATGTTACGGTCGTAAGGGGCCGGCCTCAGCCGTCGCCTTAGTAAAGATCTTATCCTCTTTGTACAAGGGAGAAAAGGAGGAATTCCTCTGCGTCAACCCGCGGGCCGGATTCAGCATGTACGATCCTCCAAGTTGGGTAAGTGAACAATTGCGCTTGCCCATTTGTTTTATACTCCCATGGTTAGATAGGTAGTCTAACGACTTCAATGCAAGAACTGCGACAGGAGGTAAAGGATATAAGCAGCCGCCCTCCACAGCCCGAGGACCCAGAACGGTCCCTCAATCCTAACTC
>NW_021316440.1:48826-53046 GCF_002162155.2 Triticum dicoccoides | reverse complement strand
AAGATATCGGCCTGCCGACAAGGCGCTAGGGAGGCCTGGGCCATGGTGAAGACCCGTTTTACGAAGTCTGAGCCAAACCACATGGCCGAGGTCGGACCAGTGGGGCCTGACGGGAAGGAGATCCCTGTAAGCTTAGTATACGGCCAAGTAGAGTTGGCCGCGAAGTATTCCCAGCAGGACTGTAAATTAGACAGCCTGTTAGATGGTATAGAAGAGGAATACAATCAGTCAGAATGACTGTGTAATTTTGAATTGACATGTGTAATGCCTTCTAGCCGGATTGTAGATCGTTTGTCGTTGCCGACCTTTTCGCTTCAACCTCGGGACCTGACAGTCCGGAGTGTGTCCGAATACCCTAGCGGTTATATAAGAACCGGGGTATGCGTGGAGACCAGGCGTAGGGGTCATCAGTGCTTTATCAGACAAGTGCCCAACTAGTTATGTTATATTACATGGTTAGTAAGAAACATCTTCCAGAGAGAATAGTTCCGTTAAGGGTTCCTTTCGCTGGGAGGCATGCCCTAAGGTGCATGTCCGGACTGCGTGAAGAGACGCATAAAAAAGGCATCTAGGGGCACATAGAATGAGTAAAAAGATCATCTTTTGTTTCACCGACTGAATATTCCCTTAAGAACGCTAGCTTTCAGCTTCACCCAGTCTGAGGTACACATCCGGCTGACCCGGCAGTAACAATCGCAGAGGTGCTCCCTTTACCGCCTAGCCGAACAATCGGGAACGTAGGGGTAAGCACAGGAGCCAGGCAACCCAGCTTGGCCAGAACTTAAGTCATATCGATGCATATAATGGTGAAGAAAAAAGGTACATGCGGAAGTTTAACGCATGTGTTGGGCGTGAAGCCCGTATAAATAAGCTTCTATTAAAGAAGCCCCCAGGTTTAATGAGCGTGAGTGGTGCGTCACTAGATGAGCCTTTAAGGGCTATGAAAGAGAAAAAAATGGGAAGGAGAGAAATGTAAGACAGAAAAATACAAAAAGGGATGGACAAAGGAAGGAGACGAACACAGAGTCCGGCGCTAGGCATAGAATCTTCGGAGACGGGTGGCGTTCCACGGGTTCGGCTCGAGTCGGTTGTTTGACGCATCTCGCAGGCGGTATGCCCCACCAGTCAGGACTTGGTCGATTATGAATGGACCTTCCCACTTGGGCTTGAGTTTGTCCTTTTTCTTATCCGGCAGGCGTAGAACTAGTTCGCCAACATTGTAATTTTTGGCCCGTACTTCTCTGCTTTGATATCTTCGGGCCTGCTGTTGATAAAATGCGGAACGGACTTTTGCCACATCGCGCTCCTCCTCCAAGGCGTCCAAGTTGTCCTGCCGATCGAGCTCGGCTTCTCTTTCTTCGTACATGCGCACTCTAGGTGAGTCATGAATTATGTCGCAGGGCAGAACTGCTTCTGCGCCGTACACCATAAAAAATGGTGTGTACCCGGTGGTGCGATTTGGCGTGGTCCGCAGCCCCCATAGCACGGAGTCGAGCTCCTCTACCCAGTGCGTGTTAGATTCCTTGAGGGACCGCACCAATCTGGGTTTGATGCCGCTCATGATAAGACCATTTGCATGTTCGACCTGGCCATTGGTTTGTGGGTGATAGACGGAAGCATAATCGAGCTTGATGCCCATGTTTTTGCACCAGAGTTTTACCTCGTCGGAGGTGAAATTTGTACCGTTGTCAGTTATAATGCTGTGGGGGACGCCATAACGGTGTACAACCCCAGATATGAAGTCTATCACAGGTCCGGATTCGGCCGTTTTAACAGGCTTGGCTTCTATCCATTTGGTGAACTTATCCACCATGACCAGTAAGTATTTTTTCCTATGGGTTCCACCTTTAAGGGGTCCGACCATGTCAAGTCCCCAGACTGCAAAAGACCAGGTGATGGGTATAGTTTGGAGTGCGGTGGGTGGCATATGGCTTTGGTTGGCAAAAAGTTGGCAACCAGCGCATCGTTGGACTAGGTCCTGAGCGTCCGCTCGGGCCGTCGGCCAGTAAAAGCCTGTACGGAAAGCCTTGCTAACAAGGGATCGAGCAGCGGCGTGGTGACCATCGAGTCCGGCATGAATTTCAGCCAGGAGGTTCCGCCCTTCCTCTTCGGAGATGCACCTTTGAAGGACTCCGGTAGTGCTTTTCTTATAAAGTTCTCCCTCATGGACTCTGTAGGCCTTAGATCGCCGCACTATGCAGCGGGCCTCGTTTTGGTCCTCCGGGAGTTCCTGCCTAGTAAGGTAGGCTAGGAATGGTTCTGTCCACGGGGCGATAACCGCCATTATTACGTGGGCTGAAGGTGTAATTTCGTTGGCAGAGCCTCCAATTGCGTCAGATTGTTCGGCGTCGAGTGGTGCGGCTGGGTTCGGGCTGTTATTTGCGGGTTCCCCCTCCCATGCTACGGATGGCTTGAACAATCTTTCCAAAAAGACGTTGGGGGGCTGCATCACGTTTTTCTCCGATGCGTGCTAGGACGTCCGCCGCTTGATTGTTTTCTCGGGCTATATGGTGAAACTCCAGCCCTTCGAACCGAGCTGACATTTTTAGGACGGCGTCGTGGTAAGCTGCCATTTTTGGGTCCTTGGCGTCGAAGTCTCCATTTATTTGGGATATCGTGAGGTTTGAATCCCCACGTACCTCTAGGCGCTGGATACCCATGGATACTGCTATCCGGAGGCCATGTAGGAGGGCCTCATATTCGGCTGCATTGTTGGAATCCGTGTACAAGATTTGGAGCACATATTGGACTGTGTCTCCTGTGGGGGATGTCAGGACGATGCCGGCCCCCAGTCCGGCCAACATTTTGGAGCCGTCGAAATGCATAATCCAATTTGAATATGTGACGTACTCTTTAGGGAGCTCGGCCTCCGTCCATTCTGCGACGAAGTCGGCCAAAACTTGCGATTTAATAGCTCGCCGTGGCTTATAGGTTATATCGAACGGGAGAAGCTCGATGGCCCATTTTGCAATCCGGCCTGTTGCATCGCGGTTGTTGATAATATCGTTTAGTGGCACTTCCGAGGCTACTGTTATGGAACACTCTTGAAAGTAGTGTCGTAGCTTCCGGGATGCCATGAATACCGCGTATGCAATCTTTTGATAATGCGGGTACCATGATTTGCATGGAGTGAGGACAGTGGACACGTAGTAGACCGGCCTTTGGAGGGGGAATTTGTGTCCGTCCGTTTCTCGCTCGACAACGAGCACTGCGCTGACAACTTGGTGTGTTGCTGCAATGTACAATAACATTGGTTCGCCGGTGATTGGCGCGGCCAGGACTGGGTTTGTTGCCAATATGGCTTTTATTTCATCAAGTCCGGCCGTGGCGGCATCCGTCCACTCAAAGTGTTCGGTGCGCCAAAGGAGGCGATAAAGGGGTAGTGCCTTTTCTCCCAAGCGGGAGATGAAGCGGCTTAAAGCCGCCACACACCCGGTTAATTTTTGTATTTGTTTAAGGTCCTTTGGGACATCCAATTGTGACAAAGCTCGGATCTTGCCTGGGTTTGCTTCAATTCCTCTACCGGATACAATGAAGCCCAAGAGCTTTCCGGCTGGAACGCCGAAGACGCATTTTTCTGGGTTGAGCTTGATGTCATATTGTCGGAGGTTATTGAATGTAAGCCTCAAGTCGTTTACTAGGGATTCGACGTGTCTTGATTTGACGACCACATCATCCACATATGCCTCCACTGTTTTGCCGATCTGGTTTGCCAGACATGTCTGGATCATGCGCTGATATGTTGCACCGGCGTTTTTCAGCCCGAAGGGCATTGTGTTGAAGCAGAATGGGCCGTATGGTGTGATGAATGTTGTTGCGGCTTGGTCTGATTCTGCCATCTTGATTTGATGGTAACCGGAGTATGCGTCGAGGAAACACAACAAATCGTGTCCTGCGGTGGCATCGATAATTTGATCGATGCGGGGGAGGGGGAAGGGATCCTTTGGGCAAGCCTTGTTAAGGTCTTTAAAATCGACACGCAGGCGCCAAGATTTGTCCTTCTTTGGTACCATCACCAGGTTTGCTAGCCAGTCCGGATGTTTTATGTATCTGATGAATCCGGCCTCCAATAGCTTGGCTAGCTCCTCTCCCATAGCCCGTCTCTTGGGTTCGGAAAAACGCCGAAGGGCTTGTTTGACAGGTTTAAATCCTTTTAGGATATTTAAGCTGTGTTCGGCCAGCCTGCATGGGATCCCTGGCATGTCTGAAGGGTGCCAGGC
>NW_021316440.1:47644-48290 GCF_002162155.2 Triticum dicoccoides | reverse complement strand
TGCTTCCTGACTGGGGATTATTCCTCTAAAGGTTGTGCTGCTTTACTCGACGCGGTTCCAGTCTATTTCCATTTTTTGAAGGGTTTCCTCATAAATGAGGTTCAGTCCGCTGCCTCCATCCATGAGCACCTTGGTGAGGTGAAAGCCGTCCACTATGGGACTGAGGACCAATGCGGCTGGTGCTTGGACTGTTCGGAATCTAGGTTCATCACATGCGTTGAAGGTAATGGCAGTGTCGCTCCATGGATTTATTGTTGCAACTTGATAGACTTCGGCGAGGCTGCGGAGTGTTCTTTTTCTCACATTGTTTGATGCGAAAGTCTCGAAGACTGTTAGAACGGTACTGGTGTCCTTGGGCTGGCTTTCTTCGTCCTCCGAAATTAAGAGGTCCTCGCCGATTTTGGCCACCTGCCGGAGTATCCAACATGCCTAAGGTTGTGAGTTGGTGTGGCGTCCTCTGTACTGTGAATTCTACAGGGTCCATCAAGCCATCTTTCCACTACAGTTCCATGCCCTGTAGAGGGTTTTGGCTTTTTGGTGTTTATCCCGGGTGTCCTGTGATGATGCACCCTCTTAGTTCGGACGGGATTACTATTCAAGGCCGAATTATCCCAAAAATTTATTTCGGTTTTCCAGGCGCTTCCCA
>NW_021316440.1:42930-43865 GCF_002162155.2 Triticum dicoccoides | reverse complement strand
ACACGGATACGACTTATTGGCTGAGGTAGAAACAAGAACAAGAATTACAAGAATGAACCAACCTCAATCCAAACCAAGCATCACAAGAATTAACACTTAATGAAAGTACAAAATATTTACCATACAGAAACTGAGAAACATAGTGATGGCTCAAAATTTATATAATATTAAAAGAAAGTAACCATGTATAACCAACATGAGTATTCAACAATCACAAAGTGGTAGGGGGGCTGCTTGAAGCTCCTTGTGTCCCAGGCTCTGATAGTTCCATCACCAGAGCAAGAGCATATCACTTGCAGCGAAGATGGAGCTGAAAAGGCAATCTCATGGATACTCCCCTTATGGCCTGTGCATTCCCCCAAATACTGTCCAGTTGCTGGAGCGTAGAACTTGAGTTGTTTGTTGACAGGGACACTACGAGCGTTGAGATCTCCTGGCTTGTCATGAGATGTACGAAATTAGATGCAACTATATATGTAACATGTATTTTTATCAACAGGTTCATTCAGTTATGAGCAACAGGAAGGAAAAACTTGCTGGAAGCTAGACTGAAGCTACACCATTCTCTGTTCTTATCTGCCTACCAAGAAGCAATCTGGAAGACGTAGTCATCGCCGAAGTTGGTCTGGATGTTGTTCTTGAGGACCAGCTGTAACACCTCGGATGTAACTTTCCCAATTTGTACTCCAACTCTTGCCGTTCCCGGTGTTAAGTTATTATATTTTCTCGGGTTTGGGTCTTTGTCTCCATGTGTTGTTATCGTTGTCATGCATCTCATATCATGTCATCATGTGCATTGCATTTGCATACGTGTTCGTCTCATGCATTTGAGCATTTTCCCCGTTGTCCGTTTTGCATTCCGGCGCTTCGTTCTCCTCCGGTGATCAATTCTACCTTTCTTTTGTGTGTGGGGATTAAAAATTTCCGTATTGGAC
>NW_021316440.1:38818-42274 GCF_002162155.2 Triticum dicoccoides | reverse complement strand
TAGCTCCGTTTTTGGCATACAACATATCAAAATGTTCGTCTCAGAGAGTACATCATTTCATTCCATTGCATCATTTTCATTTGAGTTCATCTTGATGCCCGAAATGCTGTTAGAAGAGGGCTACTTGAGATTATTGTCAGATCTGCTACTCTATTTAGCCTTTTGTCATTTTTGCCATGATTAATGTGTGCATGATATGCCCTGATGCTCTACATATGTTTTGTTAAGGGTTTTGTCATCTTTCCAGAGGTGCAACCCATGTATTTTTGTGATGTGTGTGATGACTAGCACAAGCTTGCAAAGTGGTGCACTTGGTAATTCTGTTTTCAGGGACTTAGCATTTCCACTAAGTCCTTGATCTGTTATCTCATATTGCCATATGTTCATGTTGTTTCCTAGTGCTCCGTGCCTCTTTTGAGGATGATCAGTAAGGATGTTTTGTTAATCTTGTAGTGCTCTATCCATCCATGTATTTTTTGCAATTATGGAGCACCCTAGCTTGAGTCAATCGAGCTCTACTTTTGCTAATTTGTGAATCTGGGCAGATTGTCAACTTGTTTGCAATTTTGTCGATGATGTTGTAGTTGATCCGTGCATGCTATGCTATTGTTTTTGCCATGTCTAGCTTGCATTTTGTGTATTATTGATGGATGTATGCTTAGCTTATCATGACTTGCTCCGTATTGAGTGCATCGAGCTCGTAAACATGCCTACTTGATATCTGTTTTCAGCATGCTCCAGTTTTCACTAAGTCTGTGATCTGATTATGTTTTTGCTATGTTCACATGCTTGCAATTGTATTTTCCGATCCCTTTTAGCTCAAGGTCACTAAGGGACTTTTGTTAAGCTCTTTGAGTATCTCCATGCCATGCTTTACTTTGCCATGTTCACGTCCTGTAGCATATAGTTTTGTTGCTCCGAAGAGTGCTACCTGATCTGAAATTCCAGACAAGTGTTAATTTCACTAAGTCTGAGATCTGTTTGCCATATGCATTTTTGCCATGCTTGTTTGAACATGTTAATGGATGAATTGGCCGTAGCTCAGTGCTAGACTTTTGTTAAGCATCTTGAATGCATCCCTGCCATGTATTTTGTTGTCATGTTTGGGTGTTGTAGAATGTTCATCTCATTGCATTTAGATGCCTACTTGCTGTAAATCGCAGACCGGTGTCATATTTGAATCGCTCGCCATTTCCAAACCGTAACTCCGATTCCGGCGTTCTTTATATCGTTTTCAAGCGATTTCATCTCTTCTTTCCAGTGGCACACTTGGATTTCCAAGTTGAGGCCAGGTTCTTGCATTTCCTGTCACATCTTGCATATGCATCCCGCATCGCATCCCGCATAGCATATCATCATTGCATCATATTGTTTGAGATCTTGCACGTGGTTGATTGTGTCCTTGTTGCTTGTTTGTCTTGTTTGGGTAGAGCTGGGAGACGAGTTCGCTAACGAGGAGCCTGTTGAGTTTGCTTTTGAGGATCCAGTCAACTCTGACAACTGTGCAGGCAAGATGATCATACCCTCGAAATCACTACTATCTTTGCTATGCTAGTTTGCTCGCTCTTTTGCTATGCCAATGCTATGATGCCTACCACTTGCTTTCAAGCCTCCCAAATTGCCATGTCAAACCTCTAACCCACCATGTCCTAGCAAACCGTTGTTTGGCTATGTTACCGCTTTGCTCAGCCCCTCTTATAGCGTTGCTAGTTGCAGGTGAAGATTGAAGGCCGTTCCTTGTTGGAACATTTATTTACTTGTTGGGTTATCATTATATTATCTTGTTATCTTAATGCATCTATATACTTGGTAAAGGGTGGAAGGCTCGGCCTCTCGCCTAGTGTTTTGTTCCACTCTTGCCGCCCTAGTTTCCGTCATATCGGTGTTATGTTCCCGGATTTTGCGTTCCTTACGCGGTTGGGTTATAATGGGAACCCCTTGATAGTTCGCCTTGATTAAAGCTTTTCCAGAAATGCCCAACCTTGGTTTTACCATTTGCCACCTAGCCTCTTTTTTCCCTTGGGTTTTCGGAGCCTGATGGTCATCTTATTTTAGCCCCCCTCCGGGCCAGTGCTCCTCTGAGTGTTGGTCCAACCGAGCGATGTCCGGGGCTACCAGGGGCAACTCTGGGCTGGCCTACCCGACGTCTTGCTCATTTGAGTGTGCCCTGAGAACGAGATATGTGCAGCTCCTATCGGGATTTGTCGGCACATTCGGGCGGTGTTGCTGGTTTTATTTTAACCTATCGAAATGTCTTGAAGAACCGAGATACCGAGTCTGATCGGAACGTCTTGGGAGGAGGTCTATTCCTTCGTTGACCGTGAGAGCTTGTCATGGGCTAAGTTGGGACTCCCCTACAGGGATTTGAACTTTCAAAAGCCGTGCCCGCGGTTATGGGCAGATGGGAATTTGTTAATGTCCGGTTGTAGATAACTTGAACCTCAACTTAATTAAAATGAACCAACTGAGTGTGTTACCGTGATGGCCTCTTCTCGGCGGAGTCCGGGAAGTGGACACGGTGTTGGAGTAATGTTTGCGCAGGTTGCTCTCTAGTTTCTTGCTCGCGCTTTGCCTCCTCTTCTCGCTCTCTTTTGCGAACAGGATAGCCACCATATTTGCTAGTCGCTTGCTGCAGCTCCACTCATATTTACCTTGCCTTACCTATAAGCTTAAATAGTCTTGATCGCGAGGGTGCGAGATTGCTGAGTCCCTGTGGCTCACAGATTACTATTACACCAGATGCAGGGCCTGATGATTCCGCTCCATGTGACGCGCTTGAGCTCAAGTGGGAGTTCGACGAGGACTCTCAACGTTACTATGTTTCCTTTCCTGATGATCAGTAGTGGTGCCCAGTTGGGGGTGATCAGGACCGTGTCGCATGTTGGGTTCTCTTTTATTTTGGCGCCGTAGTTGGGCCATGAGTGTTTGGATGATGTAATGTTATTTATGTACTTGGTTGACGTGGCGAGTGTAAGCCAACTATGTTATCTCCCCTTTATTATTTATATTACATGGGATGTTGTGAAGATTGCCTAACTTGCGACATATGCCTTCAATGCGATTATGCCTCTAAGTCGTGCCTCGACATGTGGGAGATATAGTCGCATCGAGCGTGTTACAAGTTGGTATCAGAGCCTTCCCCGACCTTAGGAGCCCCATTGCTTGATCGTTTTTAGCAGCCGAGTTGTGTCTAGAAAAATGTTTTGAGTCATTTAGGAATTATATATCGGAGAGTTTAGGAATTCTTTTTACTTCCCAGTCTCATCATCGCTCTAGTAAGGCATCCTGACGTAGAGTTTTGACTCTTCTCTTCTCAAATTTCACTAAAAAAAATTTAGGATCACGCGGGTATCTTGGAATCGTTCTGATGGTTTTATGATGAGAACATTGTCTTTGGTGCCTCCTGTCAGGGGTTTTGTGGAAGTGTCCCAGGGAGTTGAGCTCTGAGGTGTTGTC
>NW_021316440.1:35835-38320 GCF_002162155.2 Triticum dicoccoides | reverse complement strand
TGTAACATGTATTTTTATCAACAGGTTCATTCAGTTATGAGCAACAGGAAGGAAAAACTTGCTGGAAGCTAGACTGAAGCTACACCATTCTCTGTTCTTATCTGCCTACCAAGAAGCAATCTGGAAGACGTAGTCATCGCCGAAGTTGGTCTGGATGTTGTTCTTGAGGACCAGCTGTAACACCTCGGATGTAACTTTCCCAATTTGTACTCCAACTCTTGCCGTTCCCGGTGTTAAGTTATTATATTTTCTCGGGTTTGGGTCTTTGTCTCCATGTGTTGTTATCGTTGTCATGCATCTCATATCATGTCATCATGTGCATTGCATTTGCATACGTGTTCGTCTCATGCATTTGAGCATTTTCCCCGTTGTCCGTTTTGCATTCCGGCGCTTCGTTCTCCTCCGGTGATCAATTCTACCTTTCTTTTGTGTGTGGGGATTAAAAATTTCCGTATTGGACCGAGACTTGCCACGCGGCCTTGGTTTACTACCGGTAGACCGCCTGTCAAGTTTCGTATCATTTGGACTTCATTTGATACTCCAACGGTTAACCGAGGGACCAAAAAGGCCTCGTGTGTGTTGCAGCCCAACACCCCTCCAATTTGGCCCAAAACCCACCTAAACCTGCTCCATCATCTAGAGCGTTCGATCACGATCGCATGACCGAAAACTGCACCTCATTTGGACTCTCCTAGCTCCCTCTACCTCTATTTAAAGGCCTCTCCCCGAAAATCCGGATCCCCCTCGTCTGAAACCCTAAAAATCATCTCCGCGCCGGCCGGACACGTCCGCCCTGGCCGAACACATCGCCGCCGCCCACTCCCGTCGCGCCAAGTGGCACCGCCACCGCCTCCACTGCCGCGGCCCGCCAGGCCCAGCGCCAGCCCTCGCGAGCCCGCGAGCCGCTGCCCGCCTCCTTCGCCGCTCCGCCGCCGCGCCTGAGCTCCGCCGCCGCATCGCCGCGCCGCCGCCTCGACCGCGCCGCCCCTGCCGACGCTGCGCTCCGCCGTCGCCGCCCCGCCGCTGGCCAGATCCGGCATCCCCACGCCCGGATCCGGCGCCGGCACCCCTCTCCGGCGAGCTCCGGGTCCTCTCCGGCGAGCCGCGCCGCCACCTCGGTTCGCGCGCCGGACGAACCCTAGATCCGGAGGTCGAAAATTCTACTAAGTCCCTGATATTTTCCGTTTCAAGTTCCCATGTTCATCGTGCCGTAACATTGCATCCATAGCTCCGTTTTTGGCATACAACATATCAAAATGTTCGTCTCAGAGAGTACATCATTTCATTCCATTGCATCATTTTCATTTGAGTTCATCTTGATGCCCGAAATGCTGTTAGAAGAGGGCTACTTGAGATTATTGTCAGATCTGCTACTCTATTTAGCCTTTTGTCATTTTTGCCATGATTAATGTGTGCATGATATGCCCTGATGCTCTACATATGTTTTGTTAAGGGTTTTGTCATCTTTCCAGAGGTGCAACCCATGTATTTTTGTGATGTGTGTGATGACTAGCACAAGCTTGCAAAGTGGTGCACTTGGTAATTCTGTTTTCAGGGACTTAGCATTTCCACTAAGTCCTTGATCTGTTATCTCATATTGCCATATGTTCATGTTGTTTCCTAGTGCTCCGTGCCTCTTTTGAGGATGATCAGTAAGGATGTTTTGTTAATCTTGTAGTGCTCTATCCATCCATGTATTTTTTGCAATTATGGAGCACCCTAGCTTGAGTCAATCGAGCTCTACTTTTGCTAATTTGTGAATCTGGGCAGATTGTCAACTTGTTTGCAATTTTGTCGATGATGTTGTAGTTGATCCGTGCATGCTATGCTATTGTTTTTGCCATGTCTAGCTTGCATTTTGTGTATTATTGATGGATGTATGCTTAGCTTATCATGACTTGCTCCGTATTGAGTGCATCGAGCTCGTAAACATGCCTACTTGATATCTGTTTTCAGCATGCTCCAGTTTTCACTAAGTCTGTGATCTGATTATGTTTTTGCTATGTTCACATGCTTGCAATTGTATTTTCCGATCCCTTTTAGCTCAAGGTCACTAAGGGACTTTTGTTAAGCTCTTTGAGTATCTCCATGCCATGCTTTACTTTGCCATGTTCACGTCCTGTAGCATATAGTTTTGTTGCTCCGAAGAGTGCTACCTGATCTGAAATTCCAGACAAGTGTTAATTTCACTAAGTCTGAGATCTGTTTGCCATATGCATTTTTGCCATGCTTGTTTGAACATGTTAATGGATGAATTGGCCGTAGCTCAGTGCTAGACTTTTGTTAAGCATCTTGAATGCATCCCTGCCATGTATTTTGTTGTCATGTTTGGGTGTTGTAGAATGTTCATCTCATTGCATTTAGATGCCTACTTGCTGTAAATCGCAGACCGGTGTCATATTTGAATCGCTCGCCATTTCCAAACCGTAACTCCGATTCCGGCGTTCTTTATATCGTTTTCAAGCGATTTCATCTCTTCTTTCCA
>NW_021316440.1:32542-35825 GCF_002162155.2 Triticum dicoccoides | reverse complement strand
TTCTTCTCCGTGGGGTTGTGGTGTTCTTTTTGTGAAGAAGAAGGATGGAACGGACCGACTTTGTGTTGATTACCGTCCATTGAAAAAGAAGACCATCAAGAACAAATACCCACTTCCCAACATCAACGAGCTGTTCGAACAACTCAAAGGTGCCCAAGTATTCTCCAAGCTTGATCTTCGTATGGGTTATCATCAGATTCAAATCCGTGAACAAGATATTCCCAAGACGGCTTTCAGGACAAGCTTTGGTTCATATGAATACACTGTCATGTCTTTTGGCCTCGTCAACGCTCCTCCGATGTTCTCTCGCATGATGAACTTCATCTTCAACGCCTACACCAATGACTTCGTTTTGGTCTATCTCGACGACATTCTAGTTTTCTCGAAGAACAAGGAAGATCATGCCAAGCACTTGCGTTTGGTACTCGATAAGCTAAGGGAACACCAGTTCTACGCCAAGTTCTCCAAGTGCGAATTTTGGCAGGTCTTTATCTTGGTCATGTCATCTCTGCCAAGGGCATTGCGGTGAATCCTGAGAAGGTGTCTGCAATTGTGAATTGGGAACCTCCTCAGAACGTGAAGCAACTCCGTAGCTTCCTCGGTCTCGCAAGCTATTGCCGAAGATTCGTTGAAAACTTTTCTAAGATCGCGAAGCCTCTCTCTAATCTCCTCCAGAAGCACGTCAAGTACGTTTGGTCTCCGGAGTGTGACATTGCTTTCAACACTTTGAAAGAGAAATTGATCACTGCTCCAGTTCTGACTCCGCCTAATGAATCCAAGCCGTACGAGGTCTTTTGTGATGCCTCTCTCCAAGGTCTTGGCGCAGTATTGATGCAAGAGAAGAAAGTTGTTGCTTATACCTCTCGCCAGTTGAAGCCTAATGAGAAGAACTACCTCACTCATGATCTCGAGTTGGCAGCAGTTGTGCATACTCTTTTGACTTGGAGACATCTCTTATTGGGAAGAAAAGTGGACATTTTCACTGATCACAAGAGTCTCAAGTACATCTTCACTCAGCCTAATCTCAACCTCAGGCAAACTCGATGGGTCGAAATGATTCAAGAGTATAATCCGAGTATCGAGTATACTCCAGGAAAGGCCAATGTGATTGCTGACGCATTGAGCAGGAAAGCTTACTGCAACAGTCTGATACTTAAGCCTTATCAACCCGAGCTTTGTGAAGCTTTCGCAAAATTAATCTGCAAGTTGTTCCTCAAGGTTTCCTCGCCAACCTTCAAGTCTCTCCTACCTTGGAAGACCAGATTCGCCAAGCCCAGCTTCTCGATGCTATGGTGATAAAGGTGAAGATTGGGATTGCCAAGAGTCAACCCAAGTACAAGTGCTACCGCCTTGATGACAAGGATACTCTCTTCTTCGAGGATCGTATTGTTGTACCCAAAGGTGACCTCCATAAAGTGATCATGAACGAGGCTCACAATTCTCTCCTCTCCATCCACCCTGGGAGCACGAAGATGTATCAGGACCTCAAGAAGGCTTATTGGTGGACTCGAATGAAGCGCGAGATTACTCAATTCGTGAATGAATGTGATGTTTGTAGAAGAGTGAAGGCAGAACACCAAAGGCTAGCAGGTCTCCTCCAACCTCTTGCCATTCCAGAATGGAAGTTTGACCACATTGAAATGGACTTCGTGACTAGGTTTCCAAAGTCCAAGCGTGCCAATGATGCTATATTCGTTGTCATCGACAAACTCACTAAAGTGGCTCATTTTCTGCCTATCAAAGAGTCAATCACTGCAGCTTAATTGGCGGAACTCTATACCTCTCGGATTGTCTCTCTGCACGGTATTCCACAAGTGATCTCTTCAGACCGTGGCAGCATCTTTACATCCAACTTTTGGGATTCTTTTCAGAAGGCCATGGGCACGAACATCCGCTTCAGCATAGCTTTCCATCCTCAAACTAGCGGTCAAGTCGAGCATGTCAATCAGATTCTTGAAGATATGCTCAGGGCTTGTGTGATCTCCTTCGGCATGAAGTGGGAGGATTGTCTTCCTTATGCTGAATTCTCCTACAACAACAGTTTTCAAGCAAGTTCGGGCAAGGCCCCATTTGAAATTCTGTATGGCAGGAAGTGCCGTACCCCTCTCAACTGGTCTGAAACCGGTGAATGTCAGCTTTTGGGTAATGACTTAATCAGAGAGGCAGAGGAAATGTGCAAAGTCATTCGAGATAACCTCAAAGCAGCCCAATCCCGCCAGAAGAGCTACTATGACAGTAAGCACCGTGATTTGGCTTTCGAGATCGGAGATCATGTTTACCTCCGCGTCTCTCCTATGAAAGGTACTCGTCGCTTCGGTATCAAAGGGAAGCTTGCCCCTAGATACGTGGGACCTTTCAAGATTGTCAGCAAGAGAGGCGACCTCGCCTATCAACTAGAGCTTCCTTCAAACTTTGCAAATGTTCATGACGTGTTCCATGTCTCTCAGCTTCGAAAGTGCTTCAAGACTCCTGACCGCACCGTCAACTTTGAGGACATTGAGCTCCAAGAAGATCTCTCCTATCGTGAGCACCCAGTTGCTATTCTTGAAGAGACTGAACGCAAGACTCGCAACAAGTCAAGCAAATTTCTCAAAGTCAAGTGGTCACACCATTCTGACCGTGAAGCTACCTGGGAACGCGAGGATCACCTCCATTCTGAGTACCCGGCATTCTTTCAGTCCTAGATCTCGGGACGAGATCCTTTCGTAGTGGTGGAGTGTTGTAACACCCCGGATGTAACTTTCCCAATTTGTACTCCAACTCTTGTCGTTTCCGGCGTTAAGTTATTATATTTTCTCGGGTTCGGGTCTTTGTCTCCATGTGTTGTTATCATTGTCATGCATCTCATATCATGTCATCATGTGCATTGCATTTCCATACGTGTTTGTCTCATGCATTTGAGCATTTTCCCCGTTGTCCGTTTTGCATTCCGGCGCTTCGTTCTTCTCCGGTGGTCATTTCTACCTTTCTTTCGTGTGTGGGGATTAAACATTTCCGGATTGGACCGAGACTTGCCACGTGGCCTTGGTTTACTACCGGTAGACCGCCTGTCAAGTTTCGTATCATTTGGACTTCGTTTGATACTCCAACGATTAACCGAGGGACCGAAAAGGCCTTGTCTGTGTTGCAGCCCAACACCCCTCCAATTTGTCCCAAAACCCACCTAAACCTGCTCCATCGTCTATAGTGTTCGATCACGATCGCGTGGCCGAAAACCGCACCTCATTTGGACTCTCCTAGCTCCCTCTACCTCTATTTAAAGGCCTCTCCCCGAAAATCCGGA
>NW_021316440.1:26904-31277 GCF_002162155.2 Triticum dicoccoides | reverse complement strand
GGCCCCCGCGAGCCCGCGAGCCGCTGCCCGCCTCCTTCGCCGCTCCGCCGCCGCGCCCGAGCTCCGCCGCCGCATCGCCGTGCCGCCCCGCGCCGCCGCCTCGACCGCGCCGCCCCACCGCCGCCGCCTCGACCGCGCCGCCCCCGCCGACGCCGCGCTCCGCCGTCGCCGCCCTGCCGCCGGCCAGATCCGGCATCCTCACGCCCGGATCCGGCGCCGGCACCCCTCTCCGGCGAGCTCCGGGTCCTCTCCAGCGAGCCGCGTCGCCACCTCGGTTCACGCGCCGGACGAACCCTAGATCCGGAGGTTAAAATTCTACTAAGTCCCTGATATTTTCCATTTCAAGTGCCCATGTTCATCGTGCCGTAACTTTGCATCCGTAGCTCCGTTTTGGGCATACAGCATATCAAAATGTTCACCTCAGAGAGTACATCATTTCATTCCATTGCATCATTTTAATTTGAGTTCATCTTGATGCCCGAAATGCTGTTAGAAGAGGGCTACTTGAGATTATTGTCAGATCTGCTACTCTATTTTGCCTTTTGTCATTTTTGCCATGATTAATGTGTGCATGATATGCCCTGATGCTCTACATATGTTTTGTTAAGGGTTTTGTCATCTTTCCAGAGGTGCAACCCATGTATTTTTGTGATGTGTGTGATGACTAGCACAAGCTTGCAAAGTGGTGCACTTGGTAATTCTGTTTTCAGGGACTTAGCATTTCCACTAAGTCCTTGATCTCTTATCTCATATTGCCATATGTTCATGTTGTTTCCTAGTGCTCCGTGCCTCTTTTGAGGATGATCAGTAAGGATGTTTTGTTAATCTTGTAGTGCTCTATCCATCCATGTCTTTTTTGCAATTATGGAGCACCCTAGCTTGAGTCAATCGAGCTCTACTTTTGCTAATTTGTGAATCTGGGCAGATTGTCAACTTGTTTGCAATTTTGCCGATGATGTTGTAGTTGATCCGTGCATGCTATGCTATTGTTTTTGCCATGTCTAGCTTGCATTTTGTGTATTATTGATGGATGTATGCTTAGCTTATCATGACTTGCTCCGTATTGAGTGCATCGAGCTCGTAAACATGCCTACTTGATATCTGTTTTCAGCATGCTACATTTTTCACGAAGTCTGTGATCTGATTATGTTTTTGCTATGTTCACATGCTTGCAATTGTATTTTCTGATCCCTTTTAGCTCAAGGTCACTAAGGGACTTTTGTTAAGCTCTTTGAGTATCTCCATGCCATGCTTTACTTTGCCATGTTCACGTCCTGTAGCATATAGTTTTGTTGCTCCGAAGAGTGCTACCTGATCTGAAATTCCAGACAAGTGTTAGTTTCACTAAGTGTGAGATATGTTTGCCATATGCATTTTTGCCATGCTTGTTTGAACATGTTAATGGATGAATTGGCCGTAGCTCAGTGATAGACTTTTGTTAAGCATCTTGAATGCATCCCTGCCATGTATTTTGTTGTCATGTTTGGGTGCTGTAGCATGTTCATCTCATTGCATTTAGATGCCTACTTGCTGTAAATCGCAGACCGGTGTCATATTTGAATCGCTCGCCATTTCCAAACCGTAACTCCGATTCCGGCGTTCTTTATATTGTTTTCAAGCGATTTCATCTCTTCTTTCCAGTGGCACACTTGGATTTCCAAGTTGAGGCCAGGTTATTGCATTTCCTGTCACATCTTGCATATGCATCCCGCATCGCATCCCGCATAGCATATCATCATTGCATCATATTGTTTGAGATCTTGCACGTGGTTGATTGTGTCCTTGTTACTTGTTTGTCTTGTTTGGGTAGAGCTGGGAGACGATTTTGCTAACGAGGAGCCCGTTGAGTTTGCTTTCGAGGATCCAGTCAACTCTGACAACTGTGCAGGCAAGATGAGCATACCCTCGAAATCACTACTATCTTTGCTATGCTAGTTTGCTCGCTCTTTTGCTATGCCAATGCTATGATGCCTACCACTTGCTTTCAAGCCTCCCAAATTGCCATGTCAAACCTCTAACCCACCATGTCCTAGCAAACCGTTGTTTGGCTATGTTACCGCTTTGCTCAGCCCCTCTTATAGCGTTGCTAGTTGCAGGTGAAGATTGAAGGCCGTTCCTTGTTGGAACATTTATTTACTTGTTGGGTTATCATTATATTATCTTTTTATCTTAATGCATCTATATACTTGGTAAAGGGTGGAAGGCTCGGCCTCTCGCCTAGTGTTTTGTTCCACTCTTGCCGCCCTAGTTTCCGTCATATCGGTGTTATGTTCCCGGATTTTGCGTTCCTTACGCGGTTGGGTTATAATGGGAAACCCTTGATAGTTCGCCTTGATTAAAGCTTTTCCAGCAATACCCAACCTTGGTTTTACCATTTGCCACCTAGCCTCTTTTTTTCCCTTGGGTTTCCGGAGCCCGATGGTCATCTTATTTTAGCCCCCCTCCGGGCCAGTGCTCCTCTGAGTGTTGGTCCAACCGAGCGATGTCCGGGGCTACCAGGGGCAACTCTGGGCTGGCCTACCCAACGTCTTGCTCATCTGAGTGTGCCTTGAGAACGAGATATGTGCAGCTCCCATCGGGATTTGTCGGCACATTCGGGCGGTGTTGCTGGTTTTGTTTTAACCTATCGAAATGTCTTGAAGAACCGAGATACCGAGTCTGATCGGAACGTCTTGGGAGGAGGTCTATTCCTTCGTTGACCTTGAGAGCTTGTCATGGGCTAAGTTGGGACTCCCCTGCAGGGATTTGAACTTCCGAAAGTCGTGCCCGCGGTTATGGGCAGATGGGAATTTGTTAATGTCCGGTTGTAGATAACTTGAACCTCAACTTAATTAAAATGAACCAACTGAGTGTGTTGCCGTGATGGCCTCTTCTCGGCGGAGTCCGGGAAGTGGACACGGTGTTGGAGTAATGTTTGCGCAGGTTGCTCTCTAGTTTCTCGCTCGCGCTTTGCCTCCTCTTCTCGCTCTCTTTTGCGAACAGGATAGCCACCATATTTGCTAGTCGCTTGCTGCAGCTCCACTCATATTTACCTTGCCTTACTTATAAGCTTAAATAGTCTTGATCACGAGGGTGCAAGATTGCTGAGTCCCTGTGGCTCACAGATTACTATTACACCAGATGCAGGGCCTGATGATTCCGCTCCAGGTGACGCGCTTGAGCTCAAGTGGGAGTTCGACGAGGACTCTCAACGTTACTATGTTTCCTTTCCTGATGATCAGTAGTGGTGCCCAGTTGGGGGTGATCGGGGCCGTGTCGCATGTTGGGTTCTCTTTTACTTTGGCGCCATAGTCGGGCCATGAGTGTTTGGATGATATAATGTTATTTATGTACTTGGTTGACGTGGCGAGTATAAGCCAACTATGTTATCTCCCCTTTATTATTTATATTACATGGGATGTTGTGAAGATTGCCTAACTTGCGACATATGCCTTCAATGCGATTATGCCTCTAAGTCGTGCCTTGACACATGGGAGATATAGTCGCATCGAGGGTGTTACACCAGCCGCCTGGTCGATGAGCCCACGCTGCCTGGGACCGGGGAACCGGAGGTCTCCGCCGCGAACAGGCTCACTTCTGCCTCCACCTCCATGGCCGAATCGCCCTGTTACCAACCTCCATCGCGCCCTTGAATCAGCACACACCGCCCAGAAAGAACAATCAACATGTGTGTCAATGTCCAAAAATCACACCTTCTCCCAAGAGAGGAGAAAAATAAATTGTGGCAACAGAGTACCACAATTTTCTTGCAACGGAGTACCACAATACTAAATGGTAGCCTAACTGTAATCAAATAGAATGCCCTTGCAACCACCTAAACAAGTAAACAAACCAGCTGCAAATCTCACTACCTGAACCCACACCGTCAACTCATCTCTAATCTATCATCAGCTCATAGTTTCAGAGAAAAAATGAGTGAAATATACACATGAAGCCTCTGCCACATGAAGCCTCTGTCAAATGAAATATAAAAAATACTGTCAAAACTTCACACTTTTGCATGAAGGGCATACTTCCAAACATGCTCTACGACACCCATTGAAATTGCGCAATTCATGGGTGGGAGCAAGCAGCAACTTTGAAGTATGCAAATTGGAAAGCTCATAAAGTAAAAAAACATGGCATCTTGTTTTTTTCCAGAAAAACAATAGGAGCGCATCCGCATAGTTATTCATCTCCATATCAATAATACTTGGCCACCAAAAACCCAACAAATGTTTTTTTCCTGAAAACCCACAACACGTTTTTTGAATGCATCAGTACAAGCTGACATTTTCAGTTTTCAGAAGCAATCAAACTTGCTAATTAGTACTCATGTACTTACTGGGACCACACATATCCTAATATTAGTACTCATGTACTTACTGCGGCCT
>NW_021316440.1:25031-25476 GCF_002162155.2 Triticum dicoccoides | reverse complement strand
AGCATTATCATGTGCATTGTCTTGTACTACAATATCATGTAATACTACATTTTTCATCAATTCGATATTCATCAGTACTAGTATGACTGGACAATAAGTTGAGATTAGTAGCAGCATGCGCAAGATGTACACTCCTGAAAATAAAGTGTACGAACTTTCTTAGTGACTGTAGTTGAACTTTCAAGCACATTTTTTATGTAAAATTTACTTTTTTTAACCGAAGTGAACTCTATTTTGTAGGCAAACCTTCCCTGTAGATGCACACAAACTTAATTTTGTGTTTGCACCTGGACTACCAACATGAATAAGCTATGATGACAGAAGAGTTGTATAAACTCCACAAATAACAGGAATCTTTTCTGTCAAATGGATCATACAAAATATTAACCAAAAATCATTTTGTATACACATTATCCTCATATCCCAGAAGCCATTTTGTGTACAA
>NW_021316440.1:22824-24775 GCF_002162155.2 Triticum dicoccoides | reverse complement strand
ATCATTATCAGGCATAACCACAAGCACATGTTTGTGCTATAGGAAGATGGAAGCAGAGAATAAATTTGACTTACCAACAGGAAGTAGATGTACTGAAAAGCATCCATAAGATGAACTTGTGAATCTTGCTTTTTGCTGCATCCTGCAAAAAATAGGAACAAGTATGAGACTTGAGGTTTGTTCTGGGGCTGCCGGTAGAAGGCATAGTCCAGCAATGGAATACAGTAGACCTACATCATGGGAGTATGGTGCTCGAAAATTTAATCAATCACAAAATGAGATTTTCAATTAAAATCAGCATGAACTAAATGAAATCAGGAGCAAATTTATAGAATTGTTTTTTTGTTGCAGGGAAATAGCAAGAACTTCTAGGCCTAGAGAAGTAGACGGGATCTAGTCACAGGAGCAAGAAGTGACAGCTTGCCAAAGTGTGAGGAGGGGCTCGTCCGGTGGCGAATCAAGGAGAGATTATGGTGACACGGCGAGGTCGTGATGCAGGCGCCCCTGAACTGATGTGAATTTTCCTGCCAAACTGCTGTGCAATCGTGCAATGAGTGAGCTACCATATAATATAAAGTCGAGCTCTCTCTAACACACCTCAAAATATTTTTTATGACTGTTTTGTATGAACTAATGACAAAATACACATTGAACTGATAATATTTTTTCATATAGGGAACATGTTATTATCCACATGAACTGATACTCTAACACACAGAGAATTGTTTCCATGCTTTTCTAAGAACCAAGGATAAAATAAATAGTGATTTTCCAGGGTCTCATTACAACCTTGCTTCCAATTCAATTAAGGATTCATGTGACACTTGCTTCCCATTTGAATCGGTACTTGTACGACTCAACAATAAGTTCAGAATTGTAGACGGCATCCTTGTCAGTACAACTCATCAGTACTATATGGATGTTACTTTTAACATTAAGAATAGTACTGATCGGTACTAATATTGTGTAAGTTGTACTGATTAGTACTGCTACTTGTCGTACTATTGAGCAGTACTGATGTAGCTAACACAAAGAATTTTCCATCTACTGGACTTTTAACATTATATTAGAAAATGAAATCTAGAGCAATTATCTTGTTGAACCAATAAAGAAATATAGCGGAGCAGCTCCAAACACATCCAGCTCCAAACACAACCCGCAATCATCAACTGAAGTTGTTCTTACTCTGACCAAGTTCAGTTTTCTTCAGAAAATGGATGAAAATTGCATCGGCTTTGCCATCAAATTTTTAGCATGTATGGGGATAGACAGGTGATGAGAGGATGGAGCTTCTAATGGTGGAGAGGAACTACGATCGAGAGGTGGCAGTAGACGTACTGGTGGAGGAGGCCGTCGATGGTGCAGCCTTGTTCACAGAGAGTCCTCCCAGGTGGCGCTCACTATCTCAAACCGGAAAAGGACCAACGGCGATGGTGCCTGAACCAGTATGACGGATGCCGGGAAGGAACCAGGACGCCGGCTACCAGATCGTTGAACGGATCGAGGGTGCCCTGCACGCAGCTCTTCTCGTGACTGACGACGAAGCATGCAGGTGTACTGCCGAGAGGAACAATGTCGACCCTGCGGCTCCCCCCTGCAGCCGTAGGTGGCACGTGTGTGGGAGGCGACAGCTGGTGGCGCAGGATCTGGGGATGGCCGGAGACGCGCGAATTCGGGGATGGCCGGTGGTGCACGGACCTGGGGGTGGGCGGTGGCGTACGGACCCGAGGGTGGTTGGCGGCAAGCTGGAGGAAGGAGGCCACCGGTTATGCAGAAGGAGGCTGGCTGGGCGGTGCAGGATGACAACAGACGTGGTGGTGGTGGTGCGCGAGTAGGGAGGGGCGGGCGGCCAGTGGCGGCAGCGCGCAGGGAGGGAGGGGCAGCCGGTCGGCGGCAGCAGCTCGCTGGTAGGGAGGGGCGACCGGCTGGTGGTGGCAGCGCGTGGGGAGGG